>NC_074716.1:45117712-45347712 GCF_947242115.1 Biomphalaria glabrata | reverse complement strand
AACTTTGCTTTCAAATTCCAAAATCAAGGAACTCAAAATTAGTCTTGTCCATTTTAGCCATTTCACGAGAAATAGTTTCACCTTTCAGCAAAAGAAAATGACAAATGTTTTCCCTTGCCTTGAGAGATGTGAAAGCTCTGGTTGAAATGATTTAATATGCACATACACTTCAAGTGTAAACAAACCATTTGAGAATCTCCGATGCAAAACGAGAAGTCTGATTTCCTCTTTTCATTAGAAATATTAGTAACAAAGTCACAGTCAATGTCCTTCAAGGAACATAATTTCTTTCTTGAGATTCCAAATTCTTCTCAACACCCTGCCCGTATTAAATCAGCGGATACTACTGTGGTACCAAACATCGTAATTTTTTTGTTTCCAAATCTTTAAGTATTTCCCTGAACTCCCTGTGGTTAAGACCTCTAACTCTGATAAGTTTGATCACTTGAGATAATGGGGTCAATACTATGTTTGATATTCAATGCAGTTTAGAGCTTATGATTGCCACATTGTTCTTTAATTTGTTTTTCTCAGCCAATGCACGGACTCCGTCAGTTGTTACACTTGCTGTTTTGTTCCATGCCAACTTAACAATTTCAACACAGTTTCTCATAGTATTAATAAATGAGTTCGTATCTTTTAGACTAAATGTTTTGAAATAAAAATATTCGTTTACTTTAAACTTTTTCAATGACTTGTAGGGACAATGTTTCTTTAGCCTCTTCATCAGGAGTGAGAAAAGGAGTCAGAAGTTTCAATAATTTATATAGATATTTATAAATATTTATTTCTAATATATTTGCATTGTATAATCCGTGAGTACACCTAATTTCTGTAGGTGTTCGCGGGCCGCATAAAACACTACGGCGGGCCGCATGCTGCCCGCGGGTCGTAATTTGCCCACCCCTGTTGTAAACCAAACACAATGGATGCTGAAATTTCAAAGTTCATTTCTGCTATCTATTTGTTTGTGTAGAAGACTTTTTTTATAATTGGAGATCACTATACCCGAACAGATTAGATTACGGTTGTTTGCTAGTAAGTCCTCGCAAAAATATTTTTGTCGTTGAGGATACTAGCCTGATGTACGATGTCTGCTAAATAGACAATAGAGATGGTCCAATATTTCTTTCTTCTTGATGCTTTAGTAGTTTAGTTTATCAAGCATTTGTAGATTGTTTCTCTTATGCTAGTCTACGTGAAATTTAACGCATAGTTTTTCCTGAATACAGCTAAGAGTACAATAAAATATAAAACGATATTAAATAACAGTATCAAACATGGCAATAAATTATAATATTGTAACCGAAATATTTTTTTTTTGTTGTTGTTTTACTTGATTTTATTTAAATTTGAGGTAAGAGAATTTGTTTTGCTTTTTGATTTAACTTAAATGCAATCATTGTGTAAAAGAGTTGAAAGGATTCTTGTAAGGGAGGCAACACAGGAAAAATAAAGGAAAATGTACTAAACACAGTTATGTTCCCTTTTTGCCTTTAAAAAAATATGGAGCATAGAGCCATAGAACATAAAATTTTGGAAAACCGTATTACAAACACTAGCGGATCCAGAACTTTGGAGTGGGGGGGGGGCGATTGTTTTCCAAACCCTAACCCTAACTCCCACTAAACCCTAACCCTATGCATAAACGTGCGAATAGCATATATATATATATATATATATATATATATATATATATATATATATATATATATATTTATATATATATATATATATATATATATATATATATATATATATATATATATATATATATATCATGGGCGTAGCCAGGACTATCTTTCATGGGGGGGGGGGAGATTTTTTTTCACCCCCACCCCGCCTCCCCCAACGCAAAAAAAAAATGTATATGAATGTAAAATGCCACAGAGTGTGCGTGTGAACATAATCTTTATTACATCTGACCCTTCATTCTTTCGGAAGAAGTTTATTGTGTCCTAGAATTTCTTCTTGGAGTTAGTAGAAAAATTGTAGACTCCCCGCCCTTGCCAGCAAGGGGGTATAGGGAAGCGCTAGGAGTTCCTTAAGGTGGGAGGAATCCCGCCGCCAAGCACTATTTCTGGTATTGAAAGCCAACAAAATGCATATTCTGGGGTATCTACAGTGCATTTTCCTGCTATTAAAATTTTTTATTTCAAAAACCTAAGGTGACTGTGGTTTACTTTAGATTTTATATCCTAATGAACCCCATTCAAGAATAGTATAATAACATTTAGCCACGTGATTCTATATATCTTCTATACAATTATGTAATCCATAAAGGCTGTCACGTGATACGTATTTTTCATTGTTTTATCAATGTTATGTGGGTAAAGGGAAGGGGGGCATTTAAACGGGGCCCCTCGGAAGATGCATTATTTTTTCTCTAGGCCTAAAACTGATTGATGCTCTTAATAGACGTGTGTGGTGCCTAATACTGTACATTCCTCGTCTTATGGTTAAATGACGAAAATAAAATATGGTCGAAAAACAACATTGGGTGTATAAAAATACAAAATATAGAGTATATACAACATAGAGTAGATACAACATAGAGTATATACAGCATAGAGTATATGCAACATAGAGTATATACAACATAGAGTATATACAACATAGAGTATATACAGCATAGAGTATATACAACATAGAGTATATACAACAAGAGAGAGTGTATACAACATAGAGTATATACAACATAGAGTATATACAACAAGAGAGAGTATATACAGCATAGAGTATATACAACATAGAGTATATACAACAAGAGAGAGTATATGCAACATAGAGTATATACAGCATAGAGTATATACAACATAGAGTATATACAACAAGAGAGAGTATATACAGCATAGAGTATATACAACATAGAGTATATGCAACATAGAGTATATACAACAATATAGAGTATATACAGCATAGAGTGTATGCAAAATAGAGTATATACAACATATAGTATATACAGCATAGAGTATATACAACATAGAGTATATACAACATAGAGTATATACAACAAGAGAGAGTATATACAGCATAGAGTATATACAACATAGAGTATATACAACAAGAGAGAGTATATACAACATAGAGTATATACAACATCGAGTATATACAACAAGAGAGAGTATATACAGCATAGAGTATATACAACATAGAGTATATACAACAAGAGAGAGTATATGCAACATAGAGTATATACAACAATATAGAGTATATACAGCATAGAGTGTATGCAACATAGAGTATATACAACATAGAGTATATACAGCATAGAGTATATACAACATAGAGTATATACAACAAGAGAGAGTATATACAACATAGAGTATATACAACATAGAGTATATACAACAACATAGAGTATATACAGCATAGAGTATATACAACATAGAGTATATACAACAAGAGAGAGTATATACAACATAGAGTATATACAACATAGAGTATATACAACAAGAGAGAGTATATGCAACATAGAGTATATACAACAATATAGAGTATATACAGCATAGAGTGTATGCAACATAGAGTATATACAACATAGAGTATATACAGCATAGAGTATATACAACATAGAGTATATACAGCATAGAGTATATACAACATAGAGTATATACAACAAGAGAGAGTATATACAGCATAGAGTATATACAACATAGAGTATCTGCAACATAGAGTATATACAACAATATAGAGTATATACAGCATAGAGTGTATGCAACATAGAGTATATACAACATATAGTATATACAGCATAGAGTATATACAACATAGAGTATATACAACATAGAGTATATACAACAAGAGAGAGTATATACAGCATAGAGTATATACAACATAGAGTATATACAACAAGAGAGAGTATATACAACAAGAGAGAGTATATACAGCATAGAGTATATACAACATAGAGTATATACAACAAGAGAGAGTATATGCAACATAGAGTATATACAACAATATAGAGTATATACAGCATAGAGTGTATGCAACATAGAGTATATACAACATAGAGTATATACAGCATAGAGTATATACAACATAGAGTATATACAGCATAGAGTATATACAACATAGAGTATATACAACAAGAGAGAGTATATACAGCATAGAGTATATACAACATAGAGTATCTGCAACATAGAGTATATACAACAATATAGAGTATATACAGCATAGAGTGTATGCAACATAGAGTATATACAACATATAGTATATACAGCATAGAGTATATACAACATAGAGTATATACAACGTAGAGTATATACAACATAGAGTATATACAGCATAGAGTATATACAACATAGAGTATATACAACAAGAGAGAGTATATACAACAAGAGAGAGTATATACAGCATAGAGTATATACAACATAGAGTATATACAACAAGAGAGAGTATATGCAACATAGAGTATATACAACAATATAGAGTATATACAGCATAGAGTGTATGCAACATAGAGTATATACAACATAGAGTATATACAGCATAGAGTATATACAACATAGAGTATATACAACAAGAGAGAGTATATACAGCATAGAGTTTATACAACATAGAGTATATACAACAAGAGAGAGTATATACAACATAGAGTATATACAACATAGAGTATATACAACAACATAGAGTATATACAGCATAGAGTATATACAACATAGAGTATATACAACAAGAGAGAGTATATACAACATAGAGTATATACAACATAGAGTATATACAACAACATAGAGTATATACAGCATAGAGTATATACAACATAGAGTATATACAACAAGAGAGAGTATATACAGCATAGAGTATATTAAATATTTCGACATTGAAATGAGAAGCAGAAGAAACGTCAGAGAAAAAAATGTCAGAGATTGTACTTAGAACTTTTTTTGATGTGGGCGTGCAGGGAATGAGCTAATAAGTAAAAAAGTTACGGTCCAGGAGCATGTCTGCGAATGTGACGAGAGTCGGGGCTTTTGGGTCGCACTAATTAGACATAAAAAAAGTTTTTACTGTCGACTCTTCTGTCGACTTAATTATATTAATTCACAAGTGTGGCACCGGGCTTGTCACTAGTAACTCGAGCTAAAGATACTCGTGCAGCTTAACTCTGGGAACATGCATCTATTTATTAACATTTGAGCTTGACTACCGATAGAAGCTCAATTTAATTTTTTTATTATTTTAGGCAAGAGATTTTGTCTTTTTATTTAACGACAATTTGGAAAATTGAAAATTTGGTAGGAATTCGCAGGTTAAAGTCATTTGCTAAATCTAGTACATATTAGAGCAAATATTTGCTTTATATGAGGAAGATAGAGACACCTCATAAGAGTATAAGGCAAGAACCTTATAAGCTAGGCTCACTTTAAAAACAGAACTTGGAGGAGTCTACGAGCCGACGCAGAAATTGTAACTCGATTTATAAAAAGACGAAAGAAAAGAAAGAGTGTACATAATGAGTCAATATTACCAAGGACATACATAATGAGTCAATATTACCAAGGACATACATAATGAGTCAATATTACCAAGGACAGGCATAATGAGTCAATATTACCAAGGACAGGCATAATGAGTCAATATTACCAAGGACATACATAATGAGTCAATATTACCAAGGACATGCATAATGGGTCAATATTACCTTCGATGAAGTCCAGTAGGGAATCGGCGCCGGAGGCGCCATTATCCCGTTGATGGTTAGAAAGGCTTTTATCCAACCACCAGGCCTGGACATGGGGTTCTTCACCCCTGTCCTGTCTGAGGGCACCCAACGGTAAACGGCCATATTGGTTGACTGACTGGTAAAACCGGGCCGTGCCGTGTACACAGCGCACCGTCCTCGCTCTCTGCCCACTCGCTATAAGTGGCCGAGAACAGCGCTAACTGCGGGGAGCTTGTCTCATATTCCTATACTGTAACCGCCACAATTCCGTGCGAGGGTCGCCACTCCAGGCTCCTGGTACTGATGACGGCCCCCTTTGTGGAACGGCGTGGCGGACTTTTTGGACTGGGTTGCAGGTTACTTGTTCCATCCCCACCCCGAGTGAGATAAAAAAAACAAAAGCTCACCCAGGGAGACCTGCTAGAAGGCCTGGTTCGCTACTCGTACTTAGCCTGTCCAGATCCACCTCTGGATGTTTCCACCGGAGGGCCACGCTGAGGCGACGGGTAGCTGGAAATCCTCCGGGGTCAATATTACCAAGGACATACATAATGAGTCAATATTACCAAGGACATACATAATGAGTCAATATTACCAAGGACATACATAATGAGTCAATATTATCAAGGACATGCATAATGAGTCAATATTATCAAGGACATGCATAATGAGTCAATATTATCAAGGACATGCATAATGAGTCAATATTACCAAGGACATGCATAATGAGTCAATATTACCAAGGACATGCATAATGAGTCAATATTACCAAGGACATGCATAATGAGTCAATATTACCAAGGACATGCATAATGAGTCAATATTACCAAGGACATGCATAATGAGTCAATATTACCAAGGACATGCATAATGAGTCAATATTACCAAGGACATGCATAATGAGTCAATATTACCAAGGACATGCATAATGAGTCAATATTACCAAGGACATGCATAATGAGTCAATATTACCAAGGACATGCATAATGAGTCAATATTACCAAGGACATGCATAATGAGTCAATATTACCAAGGACATGCATAATGAGTCAATATTACCAAGGACATGCATAATGAGTCAATATTACCAAGGACATGCATAATGAGTCAATATTACCAAGGACATGCATAATGAGTCAATATTACCAAGGACATGCATAATGAGTCAATATTACCAAGGACATGCATAATGAGTCAATATTACCAAGGACATGCATAATGAGTCAATATTACCAAGGACATGCATAATGAGTCAATATTACCAAGGACATGCATAATGAGTCAATATTACCTAGGACATGCATAATGAGTCAATATTACCAAGGACATGCATAATGAGTCAATATTACCAAGGACATGCTAGTTTGGACACAAAAAAATGTAAATGAGAACGAATCAACAGACGAGGCACGAGACATGGAGAGAAGAGGGGGGGGGGAGGTAAAAGTTAATTGCGCTTAACAAAACAGAATAGATAAAAGTGTTTTGATTGGACAAACTATTACATTGGTCTAGCAGTCGTCTTTACTGGAGGTTCTTGATGACTAGAATAAAAAAAAATTGTAGACGAAACACTCTTTCATCTAGGCCAGCGGTTCTCAACCTTTTATGCTCGGCGACACCTTTTTACAATCCCTCACTTAGCCGCGACCCCCCCCCCGCACACACACACAGCATTGGAAGAATAGTCAATAACAATCCATTTTTTCAATGGTCTTTGGCGACCCCTGGCAAATTGTCAATCGACACCCAAGGGGGTCGCGACCCACAGGTTGAGAACCCCTGATCTATGCGAATCTAAATTACAAAGACTACGGTTTAAATCCTAGAGCTTTCATCTCTACTACTTAACGTATATAAACTAGTTTTGGTCAATATGGAACAATAAGGACAGCTAAAAAAAAAGATTTAAAAAAAACAAAAAAAAATCAGCATGTCACTAACAGACGTAAACTATCTCCGACATGTCGTTTTTACCATAGATACCAGAGGTCATCGTCTGGACATGCAGAATGGATAATCCCGTCCGGCGTAGAAACACAATATTGACCGCTTGACCGACGAGACAAAAAGAACAACAACTCTTCCCCATTCCTTTCCACACTAACAATGTCTGTCGCAAAAAGGGAGACAACATCATTTTGTTGATTTTGACGATACAAAAGATTTTTAAGCCATGATATGCATACTTGTCAACGCTATTCTAGTACATTTTACATATTTACAAATATCTCTAAGAATTAATTCCTGCATGTAGTGTCAAATTTGCATCCCTTATATCCTCGGTGCTCACTAAGAAAGTTATATCTCAACAGATTCGCCACCTGACGACCGCCATTTGCGAAAAAAGCGCTAGCACTATCAAACATTTGTATTTCATTTTCGGTATTTCCTCAAAAGATTGCAATCTATATAAAAAGCATAAATAGAAATATTTCACAAATTTCGTATTTTTAAGGAATATTTTAAATTTTCTTCCCAATGTCTTGTTATTTTTAATGTCTTTCTATTTCCTTTCAGAAACGATCTCAATATAAATTTAATAAAATAAAACAACAACAAATCCATTCATAAAAGCATTAAAGAGAGAGCTAGAGTCTTTTTCTTTTTTTCTTAAGAAAGAGAGAGATAAAGAGAGAGAAAGTGATGGTAATTGGTAACAATGGTAAAAAAAGGAAAAAAAAAACCTAATCCTAATAGTATTCAAAACATAAAAATCTAGATCTATTGTCATTTCGCTACATTCAAAGAAGGTCAAATAAAGGATTACAATTAATAAAACTAAATTAATATTTCTATTTAATTAGAGAACAATATAATACGAGAAAAGTAGAAATGGGAAACGAGAATTGTACGAGGGTCAAAACTTTTGGTTGTTGGCGAGGTTGGGGGTAGGGATGAGAGGTAAACAAAACTGCTACTTAAATTAAAGGGCCCAAAATATGAGAGGGTGTATGTGTCGGCGCGCATCATAAAGCGGGTCATTACAAATCGAGTCAAAATTCTATGTTGGAGATATTACGGTCGGCAGGTAGGCTCCAGAGAGCGAAGAGAGAGAGAGGGGGGAGGAGCGACAAAGAAGAAAAGAAACAGGGCCGTAAGTTCTAATTGTAACAGATACACTATTTCATCTGGCCCGTTTATTACAATTCTATAAAAAATGGATCTTTTGACCATAATAAACAATATAAAGTCTGGTAACAAATTAATGTGCCTAGCCTGTGTGTACTGCTGGTATAAGTATAAATCTTTAAATTGGAACGTAAAAAAACTGTATAGATATGTATTTAAAAATAAATAAATTATACAGAATAACAGCCTGGCCTGTTCTTTTTTTTTTTAGATTATTATTATGAAAAGTAGATAGTTTTAAAAAATATTGTTTTATATGGAAAAAACATTGTCTTAAAAATTTCATTTAAAAAAAAAAGCGTCTCTCGTTTAAGAGATAAAAAGTAGCCATTGTAAAAAACTCTGCAAGCTATTAGCTATACAATATTATGAAATAGAATTAAACTATTTTATTTTTAGTTGTTTTTTTAATTTATCTAAATCTGACAGACTGTCAGAAATACAGACCACGCAATACTAATAGCGCCTTTCTTGTTTCAAAGTATAAAAAAAAATTAAATTAGGTTTCTGGTATGTTATCCATTTAATTGGAATGAAATTAGCCTGAATAAATGTCTTTTAGTTTTATTAAATAAAACAAAATGTAAAGAAAATAACAAAGCTGTCACAGGTGATGTTACAATCATAGGCTTAATAACACAAAGAATAAGATATGTATTAAGCAGCAAAGGCCGTATGAGGTTATTAATATAATTAACCTTAATTTAAAAAAAAAACGTAACCCTTTTAGACCTCCCAACCTATTGGATGGATGATGTAGAGATCATATGTTTCTAAAGCCGACGGTTCACTAGGGTGTCATGTGGACAGACAACTAACCCATTAGAGTTGGACGCAGCGACGCCATAAAAAGCCTGGAAATACAAATTCTACACCGGGATTCGAACCCGGTTTGGTAGCCAAGCGCTTTACCACTGAGCCACCGCTGCCCCATAATTAACATGCTTTCATTTTTAATATTTGATCCTTTTGTAATACAATTTGTATTGTCTCCCTTACTTAAAGGCTGCAACTAATATTTTCAAAACGTATTAACTATGAAACGATATCCCGATTCCCATGTGGTAGTTTGTGATTTATTTATAGTGGACACATCAGTACTAAATGTATGTGATATTGTATTCTACTTATGATTAAGCTTAAAAGCTGCATCCGTTTTAAGAGGCCTTAATTTTAATACTGGTCGCCCAGAGTAAAAGTCAAACCATACAGCGGGATGCCTGGCCTGGATACCACTATGTAGCCCATCTCAATTCAAAACTAAATGTCTAAGCTCTCCAACGTTCTAATGAGAATAATAGAAAAGAAATGATTTAGTCTTGATTACATTGACTTCAGATCTAAACGTTTTCGACACCAAACTTTGGTATTGTATTCTGAGTTCTGGTGACTACTCTTTGAGACCATGGTCCATGTTTCACAATGTTGCCAGTTTCCAAGCTCGATGTTTGTGAAGCGTCAATAGGTCAATAGAGCTACTCTGTGGCCATGTATCGATAGATTGGTGTCCAATGTGCTAACGAGTTGTCTTTTTCGTCAAGTTCGATGACGGCAAAGCTTCACAAACTAGAGTCTTCTACACACTTTGACCAACACAACACACATGAGCACACTATTACACCAAATAAACACTCACACCTAGCACATCGGTGGCGCGGTAACTGAACGGTAAAGCGCTTGGCTTCCAAACCGGGGTCCCGGGTTCGAATCCTAATGAAGACTGATATTTTTAATTTTAGGATCTTCGGGCGCATTTGAGTCCACCCAGCTCTAATGGTTACCTTTCATTATTTGGGAAAATAGTAAAGGCGGTTGGTCGTTATGCTAGCCACATGACATCCTGGTCAACCGTAGGCTTCAGAAACAGTTAACCTTTACATCATCTGCCCTATAGACTCGACCTAGCATATCGACTATGATCAGTCCTTCTCTCCTTTTTTTAGGTCATGCTATACGACGACAAGTTATAAGTCTCAAACAATTTAGAACAAGAAGTGGTTGTTTCGTCCAGATAAATTAGCTTTGATCACCATGTAATTAATCCCAACAGGATCAATTTTAAACGCTTGGTCGTTGTGTTGGCCGCATAGCACCATCGCTAACCTTTGGTCTGAAAACTTTTAAAACTAAAGATAAATGTTTTATAAACTAGTAAGTCTCAAAGCAACATTGCTTTTAAATAGATAGATAGATAGATAGATAGATAGATAGATAGATAGATAGATAGATAGATAGATAGATAGATAGATAGATAGATAGTTAGACAAAAAAGAAGTAGACCTAAGATTAACACAGACAGATTAGGTTAGATGGTTGGAAGGATAGAAGATAGATAGATAGATAGATAGATAGATAGATAGATAGATAGATAGATATATAGATAGATAGATAGATAGTTAGACAAAAAAGAAGTAGACCTAAGATTAACACAGACAGATTAGGTTAGATGGTTGGAAGGATAGAAGATAGATAGATAGATAGATAGATAGATAGATAGATAGATAGATAGATAGATAGATAGATAGATAGATAGATAGATAGATAGATAGATAGATAGATAGATAGATAGATAGATAGATAGATAGATAGTTAGATAGATAGATAGATAGATAGATAGATAGATAGATAGATAGATAGATAGATAGATAGATAGATAGATAAATAGATAGATAGATAGATAGATAGATAGATAGATAGATAAAAACAACGCAGATCAAAATACAAAGACATTTTAAAAGTTCAAATTTCAAGACAAGAATCACCCTGATACATAGACATTACAAAAACTGAATATCTGAAACCTCTGAACTAAAGGAACATATTCTCTGAAGTCATCATTTAAATTCCATCCCGTAAAAAAAAAAGAAGCAGCCCATCCTTAACATTGGAAGAATACTTCAGGAATTCTTCAAACATGAGGGCCGCTTGAGACATTAGGTCATCACCCTGTTTTGGAGGAAGGTAGCTTTTGACCCCAATCAAAAGTCATGACATCAAGTTCTACTGTGATCTCCGGTCGACAAAAAGGCAAAAAAATAAAGAAACTTTAAAAGGCAAGCAAGAGACATAAAATAGAAAGAGAGAGAGAGAGAGGGGGGGGGGCAGAAGAGAGAGAGAGAGAGAGAGGGAGGGAGGCTAGGTGACGAAAAGGAGGAGCGACCACGGCTGCACTCTCCGTGAAATGTCACGCTAACTTGACACGTTAGAGACAGCACGGCTTGTGTTGCCCGAACCACATACTGGGCATCTCTTCTGCTCGGACAAAAGACCATCAGCGCAACTCTAAGCGGCGTAATTCTTTCAGATCCTCTTATTGACACAAACAGCTCGCGGTGTTTCAGACTGTTTCTTTTTTTTTTTTTAACGCACACGAAGATTTTTTTTTTTTTAAAGTAAGAGAGGGCCGCATTCCCATAGTTTTGATGGACCTTGTTTTGATTAGCTTTTCTTTTTGGTCTGAGATAAGGGTCCAAATAAAACTATTGTTTTCTAGTGAGGGGTTTAAATGGACGCAGAGGCCTTTTTTTGTAATGCGTAGTGTAAAATGTACTACTATCAACTGGTCTACAACGATGGATCGCTTTAGAAATGTATATTTATAAAGTAGAGAATTCTTATATCCTATAATAATAGAATATGCACCCTCTGTTTGAGACCCCTCAAACTCAAGAAAACATTAAGAAACTGGAACAGACACAAAATAGAGCTGTGAGATTCATACCAAACGAATATTCACATTTGACTAGAGTAACACCTTTAGTAAAATCACTAAATTTAGAAATCCTTTAGGATAGAAGACTCAAAAGTAAAGTAGCAATTATACATAAAACACTGAACCATTATCATCAAATACAAAAAACAAAATCTAATAAAATACTCAGAAAGGCACATTCCTCATTCCATATGCTAGGACAACTTTGTACAAATGCTCCTTCATCCCTAGTACTATTAGAGCATGGAATGAGTTGCCTGAGTTAGCCAGGTAAACAATTGACTTAGTAGAATTTAGGTCATTGGTTAATATGCATAACTAAATGCATGACGTGTAGGACTTAATTTTCTTTTTTAAAGTAACGTTTGTATTATATAAGATAAGATAAGTTAAGATCCTTCCTGAGATTTATTTCAATTTGGTGGTGTTGTTATTTTTTAATTTAACATAGGCTACACACACAAATAAAGCGTGTTCACTTGATGAAAATAAAAACAAATAAAAGACCTGTAAGAGTTGGCTTTATTACAAAAGGTATGTTAATTCACTCCGTCTGTCAGTCCGTCTGTCTGGGTGAATGGAATCTTGTAAACGTTATTTCTCCCACTTCCCGTTCTTGGATCGAGTTGAAACTTCGCATTATTATTCATTGTCCATGACAACACACAAATCAATAGAGCTATTGACGATTTTTTTTATTTAGTCGTAATTATTTTATTTTATTTAAAGACAATACTAATCTAATGTGAGATAAGCCTGGTGTAGAGAATTGTGTCGTTGGGAAACTACTAATATATAACTAAAAAAACCTCAAGTTTTATAAATACTTGGATAGCACGTCGGCACTCTACAATAGAGGCCTGAAACCTAGGGGTCGAACTAAGACTTGAGCATAAAAATTGAGCTAAAGAAAAATAATTAATAACAAACTAAAATATTTAAAAATACATATTAAAATATTATAATAAGTGAAATTGCATGCTTATACCCTGCTGAATGAGGTATGGTCCTATCACTTTTGTGGACTATTGGAGAGGAGGGAGAGGCTTATCCGGGAGAAGATTTCTGTGCTGCCTTTTCAAAAATAATTTTTTAAAAAATCTTCAAACTAGAGCCGCTAGGATGGAAGTCCGACTTGTTAGCCACTTAGATATCCAAGTACTTATAAAAGTAAAAATCTTATATTCTAATGCTAGTTAAAATATTTATTTTTTTTGCGAACGACTTAATCATCTACGATTTATCTCCCCTTAATTTAGTACATTTTGAACATAAAACAAAATAATTAATTACGACTAATTGACTGATTAATTGTTTTTTTTTATAGGCTCATATTTTGTCATCGACAATGAATAATTGTGCAACGTTTCAACTTAATCCGAGAATGGGAAATTGGAAAGAATAACGTGTGCACGATTCCACCAAGACATAGTGCATTGATATAAGCATTGTAGATATATTTCAAATCACACACATTTGTTATAGATACTTTAGAGTCTTACTTTACTGTTAATTAATTACATTATTGATTCATATTGAATGACACTTTTACAATCAATAAAATACCATTTGAATTTCGATATTCGTGTAACACGAGTTGGAACAAAATATTTCTTTTAAATATAAAATACCTAAATTTATTTACTCAAGATCTGATATGAGTCTTTATGTGAGGCATCCATCCCACCATTCAGTGTCGGAGCACATCACTGCTGTGCACAGCAGAGAGGGGACACACCCAGTCTCTCTTCAAACATGGACTTAGGTCTACGTTTGCGCTTGGTCCTTTGTGTCAACAAAACCGCTGGGGGAGGAAGGCAAGCCGTGGACCTGGGCCTCTTCTATTGAGGGACGATTGGATGTTAAAAAGAGGCAGGGAGGAAGAGAGAGAGGACAGGGTGAACTTGGCTAAAATTATTTTTTTTTTAACTTTTTATTTTCCTTTTTTTTTAATGGGGCCAAATTTCTAATACCTTTGATGACGCTGTGTTTAATACAAGCAAGAAGGATTGAGAGACCGTTTTCATTAATAGATATTATTTTGGTGTCAGAAGTGTGGTACTTTATTAGCGACATGTCCTTTTTTAAATAGCTATTTAGATGTTTGAACTATTTACTATGTAATTCAACTGTTTTAAAGCCTGTATGCAGTCTGTATTCTTGTACTTGATAATATCTCTATGAGCAAAACATATCGGAGCAGGAGATGATCATTGACCTAGCGGGCCGAAAATAATGGCGGCCTTAGTGACGTTGGCCTATCAGTTACGGATGTAATTTAGTCGCTGTCATTTTGTTTCGATCATCTGGAGAATTAAGTGACAATTTGTGCACTTTGAATAGCATAAGGTAAGAACAGATAATATTATCTATTACATTTTAATTTCTTTAACTTTCACTTCGTTCGAGATGAACCAATGTCGTTCTACGACTGAAGAAGGCCGGAATGCATTTTTACTGTTGTGGTAGCCAATGTTGGATTTGAATCTTTAGCATTTTAGGGTTTCCTTTAGGAGGCGACCAAAATGACTGTTAGTATTCGTTTGTCCGCCCGTTCTAAGCATAAAGACAGATTGTAATAATAATAATGTTTTGTTATTGTTTGTTTTATTTTTGTATTTTGATCTTTATAAATAAAAAAGTCACTTTGCAGTCCACTAGAACAGTTTGAGTCTATTGGAAATACACACATTCATTCAACAAACGTTTCTTAAGTCTAAACCTTACAGCCCAACAGAAGTAATCTGAAATGAGTTGAAAATTAGTACAAATCTTAAATCAACTCTGTCTGTCTGTCTGGTACAAATTTTTAACACGTTATTTCTCCCACTTCCTATCAAGTTAAAACGTTGCAAAGTGATACATTGTTCCTTTGTTCCAAACAGAAAATGGATCACTCAAAGGATTAACCAATATGTTAATTAAATAGTGGCAATGAATTTTGTTTTAACATCAAAAAGGGAAATACATCCTACAGTATTGATATATATATATATACATATTTGGCAGTTTTTGTATGTTTTGCTTGCTTGTTTTTATCATTTATTTTTTAATTCAAATTTTTGAAATCATGTAATTACTGATTGTTTTTGACAATCATTTTTTTTCTATTGACATCAGTTGATCACCATTCCAGAGAATGTAAATATTCGTATTGTCTCACACAAAAACAAAGTTTATTCTTATGTTGTAACTACGATTCAAGTGAATTCTGTCAGAAGATAGAAGCCAGAATTTAGAGGGCGTATCCCCTTCCCCCAGTGGTAATGCGAAGGTGGACTACATCGGACAAAACAACTGATGGTGCCCACTGTCTCGACAGCTGACCATAAATGGGGTGGAATGCTCTTGGGGCATGACATTGTAATCTTAGTAGCACTGACTTTCACCTTGGCCTCATGTGAACCACAGCAGACGCTGCCTACTAAGTCAGGTGAGTTTATTTATTTGTTTGATTATTGTGTTGATAGAGATAAATTTGTCACAGTATAAGACTAAGACTAAGACTGCTTTATTGATACTTATAAAACATTGTTGTGATTACAATGACTCTTTTCTCATATAAAAACATCACAACAGAAACAATTAAATAAATAGAACAGACGCAATATTAAGATTTCATAAAGAGTTCATTATTCATTCAAGGCTGTATGTATAGAATGTATTTCCTAAACATTGGGCTGTTTGGTGTTTGTTATATCAGATCTGCTTATTGGTGTTTGTTATATCAGATCTGCTTATTGGTGTTTGTTATATCAGATCTGCTTATTGGTGTTTGTTATATCAGATCTGCTTATTGGTGTTTGTTATATCAGATCTGCTTATTGGTGTTTGTTATATCAGATCTGCTTATTGGTGTTTGTTATATCAGATCTGCTTATTGGTGTTTGTTATATCAGATCTGCTTATTGGTGTTTGTTATATCAGATCTGCTTATTGGTGTTTCCTAAACAATATCAAGGACGCTAATGTAAACTTTCTTCTTGCCAACTAAATTTGATTCTGCAGTATAAAAAGTGCACACAAATTATCATTTAACTTAAAAAAAACCTAAATTTTCATCACTTTATCCTGTATACCGAGTGCCCCAAAATGCTTTAAAATTATGGATTTTACCCACTGTATGAGAATCTACACTGATCGATTCTTTTGTTTTCTTGTTCTGACTAATTTGGAATCTCTGCCAACTAGAAGTCTGTTCAGTTTGATGTATTTGAAACGTTTACTAAAATGCTTCCATGGTTAAAAATGTTACGTCAATTTTTCTGTGTTACAAAATCTCTGAAAAGAAACCGTGAACTGATGAGGTACACAGTCATTTACCAAGCAGTGTAACATATAGCGAATAGAAATTGGCAGCTTTTGTAAAGCAAGAAAAAAAAAGTGCTTAAAAAGATGATGCTTTAACACAGTGATGCTCAAAATAGGGCCCTCGGACCAGATCCGGCCCACCGAAACGTTGGTAAAAAGTGTAGAAAATTCCCTTTTTTTTCCTGAAAAAAAAGGTTGAAAAATGTATCTTTCCCTAGGTTAGGGCAATGACTTTTTCTCTAATTGATTGGTAGTATGACATTTAAAATGTGTAGGCTTATGCCTTATGAAATGGGAGAGCCAAAGAAACTCCTAGTGAGCTCTGAATTTAGAATCAAACAGAAAAAGTGAATTTTACATTTTTGTGGAACATGATAAGCCAACATATTTGTTTTGTTAAGTGTGGCTGTTTTAAAAAACAACAACATTTAAACAGATATTAACACAAATATGACGACATTCTTGGTATGAGCGTGAATTAAAGATTGTTAAACTACGCCTAGAGATTTGAGGACCGTTGGGATAATTTAGCTACAAGAAAATGAGTCGTTGTAAAGCTATCTTCACCGTTGCTCACATTTTTAAGTAGAGAAATGAAGCCAGTTTACGTCGCGTAAAAAAAAAGATAACTTCCACTATCCCATTAATTAATTTAAGGTACTAGATCCACAAGTTTCTAATAAAATTGTTTCAGGTGAATTTCGTATCGTTTTTGTACACTTTTGGTCGCGGCCCGCGACACGAGTTTCGGAAATTAAAATGGCCCGCAGGTCGAATTAGATTGGTATCAATGCTCTAACAAATTTGTTTTTTCATAGAACAAAAGAGCTTACAGCTCAGGGGAAAAAAAGCTGAAATAAAAAAAAAGAGACATAGTAGAAGACATCTGAATGTTTAAAAACAAATATTGTTTTTTTAAATTGGGCTCAACTTTTTAATCCAGTAGTAAACTTATCATGGAAATTGTAGCGTCAGTATAATCTAATTCAAATACACTGCCCAAACCTTAGCTACTCGGACTGGTTCACAGTTGAAAACAAAACATAGCCTACAATTAAAATTGACGTTAGAAAAAGGATTTAGATTATATTCCTACCCTTACAATCTACAATAAAATTAATTAAGTAGGGTCATTTAAGAAATTATGTTTTAGAATCAATTCTTAAAATGTACTAAAAATGTGCTAAAAATGTGCTAAGTTAGGACTGGGAAAATGTTAAAAACTGCGTCATTCATCTTCCAGACACATGCATTCAATTGGGCCCCCAAACAATAGATCCCCATAAGTCCCCTGTTCTGGGCCATCCTTTCCATCTTGTTCCAGGTGTAACCAAACTTTCACGTGTCTGCCTCTGGTTCACGTCGTCAGGTGCTGCTAGAACTGATTAATGCTTACACAAAATACTTATATGAATAGGTCCACGCATATGGAATAAGGAATATGTCTATATCTTTATATTTTCTGGAGTGTCTTTATACGGTTGTGTGTTTTTTGTATTTACAAGCTAGTGTGCTGTGCTGTGTTTATAAATAGTACTTTACGTTTCGATCTTCTGGCTTAAAGCGTCTCTGAATCTCGTGATTTTAGTAAAGGTATTACTCGAATCTAATGTGAATATTCTTTAGTTATAAATCTCACTGCTCTATTTTGGGTTTGTTCTAGGGGTTCCCAAACGAGGACGCATATTCTAGTATTTTTTAAACTTGAGATAAATAGCTATAGCTTCATTTGTAAAAAAAAAATATTCTTTCATAATCCTAAAGATTTATTTTGTTATCAGAATTGGGATTCAATGATGACTTTTAAGTCTTTATAATACAGTTTAAAAAGTGCACCTTTCAGACCTTGCGATCTATAGACGATGTAAAGGTCATCTGTTTCTGTGGCCAACTGTGAACGAGCATTTCTAAACTTTCAAAAGTATATTTTTTTAGGAGGTACAATGTCTTCAATATTAATTCTCATATTGTTATATGTTCTAGTTTGTGACATTAAATAACTAATACTGCTCTGTAGGTTTTTATGTAACTTAGAAACAGTGTTACGAGCGTGAAGTTTTACAGGTTAACATTTTTAAAGCCCTGTTAGTATGTAGTACATGTAATCAGTAATAGCAATACTATATTGTTGCTACATATTATTTGAGTCTATAACTTTACATGGGATGCCAGTTAATGATAATCGTCTTTAATTTACTGGTTCAAATTTTTTAACTAAATGAATAACGATATTTTCTTGACAGACCCTCGGTATTCTGCTCTAATTGAGCCTTTGATCTAAGAAAAGGATTTTAAATACTGATGGTGGCTTGTAGATGAGTTCTACTTATGTAATTGAGCTTGTCAGGCTGGGATGAATGCTGGCGAGATGCTTTATTTCGTTCAAAGCTAATTAATATATTTTAGTAACCATATAAAAAACAATTGTTAGGGTTTAGGCAATGAAGTAGATACGGAGGACATTACACAAAGAAACAGTCACTATAAAGGGAAACTTTTCAACCACGACTGTGTAGCCGACTTTAAGATTTAAAATATTGTTGGAAAAAATGCGAACAAAAATGTTCAAGAAAAAAAAGCGTAGACTTGCTGACCCGTCGAAATATAGATTTTATTTTTCTCTGTTGTGTTGGTCCCTTTCTTGTGGAGGTCCCTGGGCTGTAGCCCCGCCTGCCCTACCTTAAATCCGGCCCTGAGGTTAGGTTTACATATTCGCAATGATTTATACACAGACCAACATATTTGATACCTAGACAAGACGCGCCGATCCCTTAACATTACACTGCAATTTCCTGAACCAGAGTGTTGGTATGCTTGGTTGTATGGTGATTATAAGAAGTTTTTTTTTCTTTTACAAAGATTATATCACCTCTGTCTGTCTGTCTGGTAAAAAGATTTTTCACTTTTTTTTTTTTTTTCTCTGACTCCGATGTATTTCATAGCTGTCTTTCTTTGGTTATATATGTTTTATAACTATATTCTGTTTCACCGGATACGCCAAAAAGCTAACTATTTATAGTTAATCAAGATGGATTATGGGATCTAATGAGAAGAGAAACAGGCGGTTAAGAAGCCAAAATTAATATAGAATTAAATGTATAAAAAAAAAAAAAAAGAGAGGAGGGTATACTGTGAAATGTTTCGATGCCTGCTCAGTTTTATCCCCCTTGAGACAGACCATAATTCTTCTCTAAATTTAGCAAATATGTTTTTATCGCGTATTTGTTGAGGAGAGATGTACACTATTTGTAAATGACGCAGGCAACAAGGAGTGTGAATAGACTGGGATTGCGTGTCGGCAAATAGTGGAGGAGTGAACAAAGCGTATGTGAGTGATTGTGTGTGTGTGTGTAGCAACAGGATGTATATGTGAGAACAAATTATGCATCAAAGATCTATGAATGTCACTCTGACTCGCGTCTATCGAGAACTTTAGAACGAGAAATAAAGGGCAACTATTAGCAACACGTTTAGGCTTAATACGTGTGGCTAGCACAATCTTCAACAAATGTGTGGCACTCATTTCAAATGGAGGTAGAAATTTAAGTGTTCTCAAATTCCCAACAGAAATATTTCCGTGTACAGTGAAACAATGAATACTCCCTCCGTTTAATTTAAACTCATTGGGACAGACATATTTCTTATTTTATTGGCTAGGACAAATTCGTATTAGTGCTTCTTCTTCCCTGCTCAGTGCGTGTTAAGATCCCAAGAGAAAAGTATTTAGAAATTTTTTAATACTATGGGTGTCTAGAAGCTGCGAATTTCAACATAGATTAAAAATGTAAAGGCGGATTATTGGTTTCCATTACGGCAGAACTTTTTATTGCTAGACTGATCTTAGGAGCCTATATATATTGGGAGAGACGAATGGGTAGTGGAGTATATCAGTTTATAAGTTTCAAGCTTCGTATATAGTCTACTTTGTGTTAATAATGTGGTCAAAATTTTCATAACTTCTACCTAGGGAATCAAACAGTATTTGTTTCTTTAAGATGAATTCTGTAATAGTTTCATATACTATAGCATACTATTCATATTGATGATCTTGGGTCATTAGATATAATTTCTAGAGGCATGGAAACATATAAGCGCATAAAACCCACTATAAAAGCTACTATTGGTATGTTTTATTTTTTAAATAATAATTTTACATATTTGTATTTTTTAAATTCAAAATTAGTTTAGCCTTTCATGATTTTCGTATTTATTGATTGCATGATTACTGATTGATTATGTTTCAGTTAGTTCAGTGCATCTTCTTTTCGTTTATCGCTTATTGAAATATATTTTTTGTATCTAAAGTCTCTGCCTGTTATGGCAATCTGAACCAGTACCTGAGATTAGATTGCCCAGAAGGTAAGATTATCAATGTCACGAAGATAAGGCATGCAGCCAAGAATAAAACCGCCAACTGCCCCAGTCCAGCATCAATGGACACTTACAGGAAGGAGTGCTGTGTACCAGAGGCGGAGGTAAGAACATTGAGACCTGAAGCAGCCAGCCCCCTCCCCATTCTGGTCCCAAAACTCAATGAATATTTGTATAACTCAATCAATTCTTACAAAAGTATTGATGATCGATTATAAGCTTTCTTATGAGTAATGTTCTGACACGCCTTACATATTCATTCTTAAGAACTGAAATACATTTTTTTAAATACTTATTTCAGTATTTTTAAAATTCTTTTTTTAAACAGCAGACCTACTTCAAGCTGCAATTTCACAAACTTTAAATTTAAATTTCGGTCTTTTGTAATTATCTGTCGCTTTTTCTCGCTGATCTAGATCTTGACTTTTATAACTCAGAAATTTTCAATAACAATAATGAAATTTTTTGGAAAGATATGGCAACCACAGAAGAGTTCTTGCACAATAAAAATCACACTAATAACAGAAAAAATATAAAGAAAGACAATAAGATTAACTGTTTACAAAATTGTACCACCTCTACATTCATAAAAATGGGAAATACAGATCTCCGAATTCTAGTTTAATGTTATCGTGGGATTAACTTTGGTTAGATCAATAATAGGATAGGTGAGTTCTGTTTGGCCCCTAAAACAAAACAAACCGGAACTGACGTAAAATAAAGCCATGAGACTTATAACAAATGAATATTCACAATTGGCCTCAGCAACACCATTTATAAAATTTAGAGACGCATCAGGATAGTAGCTAAGTACATAAGACACTGAAACACAATATACTAATATTAAAATACCACCAAATAAATTACTCAGAAAGACACAAATGGCTGCCTGGTCGTGCGGTTTGCACGCTGGACTGTCATTCAGATTTATCGATGGTCCCGGGTTCAAACCCTGCCCGCTCCCATCCCCCGTCGTCCTGCGAGAGGTTTGGACTAGGAAGTAATTATCTTCAACTCTGAAGGAACATCCGAAACATGTAAAACATTTTACAAACAAACATTTTTTTACAAATATAACGGAACATTTCTTATTACAAATATACCTACATACTTCTAAAAGTGTCCCTTCTTTCCTGGTGCCATTAGAGCATAGAAAGGGTTGCCTGAAGCAGCCAGGAAAAGCAAAGACTTAGCAGAGTTACTCTCTTAATAAAATGAATAAATACACATGTGAAGCTATAAGCTTTAATAATGAATGATAATGCATATGTAAATGTAGCACTAGGGACCACAATTTTAAAACAAACAAATTGGTGAATTCCATATAGTGAACTATTGGACAGCACTAACCAGGTTACGAACCTTTGACCTTCCTATTCGAAAACTCCGCCTATCAGTGCCATTCTGCAACAAGAAAACAAATTTGGTCTGCAGACCATTTTATTTCAGTCACTCATGTCACGGGCCTTATCAACAAAAAGTTACCAAAAAAATGAAAAGAACAATACATTAGTTTTATTACAAACCGGTGGATATAGCAGATGTATTAAAGATGAGAATTTGGAAGTTTTTTTTAGAAAATAATATCTGAATATCCCACATTATTGATGAGACACTCAGTAGGAGCATTAAAGATGTTCCTCTATGGTCCCCCCCCTTCCGCTTTTTAAATGAAGAGTTAGTTTAGAGGTGCTTATGTCAACATACACATGCGAAATTAAATTCTATTTCCAGTAGTTTGGTGCTAAGTTCTTTGAGATGTGCTGTCTTTTAAAAAAAAAAAGCCAATCCCTGAAACATGTCTTTTAAAAAAATATCAATTCCTCCAATATGGGATGTTAAGTTGACGCACTTGCTTTCATTTCTCCAATCGTATAAATTTAAAGAAGAAAAACATTTTTTTAAAATATTTTTGAAAAGACTATATTAAACTTCAATTACAATAAAATAATTTAAAGAGAATAATTTTAAAAATGTTTGGATCCATTCGGATATCGATCTCGTAACACCGTCAACTGTTTGAAGTTACGCCTTTTTTTGTATTAGGTAATGGTGTATTTTTTATGGACAATAGAACTGCATTTTTAATTTTTAAAATTTAAACCCTTCACTTTCATATACAAATATAGTAGCTGTTGCATTTGTAACATCTAAAACATCATGAAAATGGTATAAAATAATCTTTTGTAGTATTTGAGATCTAAACGGGACGCACGAACGGACAGCCCCCTCCCCCCCCCCCAAAAAAAAAAAACAAAAAAACTAATGATGGCTTTTGCCCTTTCGCTGGTCGTTAATAAACAATGACAAAGCCCCAACAGTCTTGAAGCCCCATAAATTTGGAACACCTCTAAGTCTGTTTAACGAGACTCCGCTCTTCTGGGCTAATTATTTCAACTACACATACTCACGTTTGATTCTTTATAACTTCTTTTATAAACATATTCCTGTTCAACTAAGCGCATGCTCTCAATATTCTCTTTAACAGGATTGCAATTCGATAGTTCAAGATAGTACTAAAGCAAAGTGCGACAACAAGCAGAACTGTATCGCTGACGCCACGTGGTCCAACATCATCACTCAATGTGACCAGCTCAACTTCCCTTCGCAGTCCAATTATATGGTCGTTGAATACGTCTGCAAAGGTTGGTAGATCTGATGTGTGTTGTCTTTCAAAACAAACTTGGTATCTTGTGGTTTTACCTTCAAATAAACAATGGCAATGGGCAATGGCGATGTCTTCGATTCTGAAGATTAAGGGTGAGTGCAGTGTTTCCCATGACTACTCAAACCCAATTGTAAGCTGCATATTATTCCACACGTGACGTGGACAAAGCCTTTGGGTGCCTTACTACAAATAATCTGCCCAGTGTAATCGCAGTATAAAGACCTGACTTATGTAAGGTTTAAAAAAAAAAGTAAAATATAGTTAGTAGTACAGATAAATTTAGGGCGTGATGGCTGAGTTGGGGGCTGGTGGCTGAGTTGGTGGCATGGTGGCAGAGGGATAAAGCGCTAGGCTTCCTTTGAATACATCAACTGCGAAGAGAGGATTGAACATTGCTATTGCATGAGATAATCCATAGTCGTTTTGCGACTGATGGAGGCCATAGTTATATAATTAGTATTAAAATGTCGACAAAGGGATAGATAAAATGTAAATGTAAATTAAATTGTTACATTATATAAGAGCATATATTGAGTTAACGACGACGACTCTGTTTTGCAATGGTCTATAAATAAAATAAAATAAATTATGGCTTTTATATAGCGCTACTTTCATGCTGAGAGCGCTTTGGTCCAATCTCAGTTGTGGACCAGTGGGGGGAGGGGGTATCTAGGAGAAGGTTTTTCCGTGCTGCCTTCAGGCGCTCAGTGTCGAACCTCGAGCCCCCTTCATAGGTAGCCAAGCCAGGCCAAGTTCAAGCGCATTTCTAGCTACTGTTGTTACTACTTCTGTTATTTAATTTGTACATTTTTTTTTCGTTTCGAATATTCCAACAGATTTGAATATTTTTACATTCTAACCCAAAACTCCCGCTGGATGCCGGGGAGGGGGGTGGGGGTGGAGGCGGATAGGGTTCGAATCAGGGACCGTCCAGTTGACAGTCGCGTACCGCATACCACATAACAAGAAAGAGAGACAGAGACACAGAGAAAGAGAGAGAAAGAGAGAGAGAGAGAGGGGGTGGGTGGGAAAGGGAGAAAGCGAGAGAGTCTTATTAGAAGTACTTAAAACCTATCATAATCTATCCAAATTATATACAATTCGTTGCTTTTTATGTCTGCAGTTCCTGAACTCTTGCCACCTAAATATACAAATGGTCCAAATGTCAATGAAGGAAGTCTGTTAACTCCTACAGCCAACACAACCATCTCCGGTGGTAATCAACTGATTGACACTTCTGCCAATCAAACCACATCTTCTTTGGGCGACTACACCAGGTCAGCTACTACGACGTTGTCGTCGACCGCTGCGACAACCTCATCCACCTCGTCCACCAAAACAACGACAGACACAACTACGAAGGCATCAACGCCAGCTACAACGACCACTCTGGCCACCACCACTACGGCTAAATCCACAGCTGCTAGCTCCGCCTCTGGTGAAGTCAAGCAAACGACGACGTTCACGGTAGCATCCAACGCCACGTCTACATCCAACGCCAACGGAACATCAACAGCTAAGAGAAGCACACAGAAGCACACAGCAGAATCGGCGGAATCGTCTGAATCTAAAAACGAATGTAAGCTGTAATATTACACACTAACAATAATAATAATAATAATATTTATATGATAACATAATGAGTTTTTAATTACGTATCAAGAGTGGAATGATAGTCTACACTCTACACTATTATAGAGAATGCAGTGAAGTTTTGTTTCCGTTAAATGAAATCATGATCCTGGTAGAGCCGGAGAATTTAAAAGATGTTTAACAAAAATACTAACAATGATAAAAATAGCGTTTGAGTTGGGAGTTGTAACTTTATTATTTTAGATGTTAGCGCGGGGTTATATGCGTTTTTTATTTTGCTTGCTTGTAATTATTAGTTCTTCTGTTTGATTTGTACTTAATAACATGACACGAGTTTTAATGCACAAAGTAACACACACAGATAAGCAGACTTCGTTTATTATATCAAATAGATAACTTAGCAAAGATCATTCCAGCCATAAGCTGCTAGTAGCAGCGTTGTACGTAATTACAATCCATTTGTCATGAATAATATCCAAAAGTAAAAAATTTCAGTAAGCACAATGAAAAGAACGTCCGTTCTCCATTAAGCTGAAATAACAACCGCTCTATGGCAGGACTCTGACACCTGTCTAGTACCTTTCATTTCCTCTTTGTTAAACTCAGAGGTTTGTCTCTTGGCGTGGACCTCTGTAAGTGAATATCAGTGGCGTAGCAAGGGATTTGTGGGGCCTCTTAAAGGGCCCTTGTACTTTGACATTCGACATTGTGACATGAGATAATGAACTTAATAAATATATGTCTAATTTGTGAAATACAAGCAACATACATAACAACATGAACAGCAAGATATCATGGCATTGGTTAGAGAATGGTCAAAAATGACAAAAATGTCGCTTTTTGATTCTTTTAATATTAGTAAAATGCAACCATTTCTCTATACCAGTGGTTCCCAAACGTTTTCGTCTCGTAGACCCCTTGCCATGTTTTCTGCTTTTTGGTAGACCCCCTGCTTAACTTATATTGCTTTTTTTTTTTTGCAATTTATTTTAAAACTAATTTCTAATTTTAGTGAGTTGAAGAGTGAAAATGCAATTTAAAAATACATATAAAGTATTAAATAATAACTAATTTTTATTGATAAAATTCAAATTTAACCAATTAAATTAACAAATAATATGTATTGCTGGAATCATCAAACACACTGGAAATGTTATTTTACCCAGGCTTATCATCTGTTCCTACGGATGTCATGTTTCATACATTCTATAAAGAAGACATTGAAACAATAAATATTAATTAATTAATTTGTTTTAAGTATCATTGTAAAAGTTTTCGCACTGAGTTTCTCGTGTATCTTTCACGTGTCCGCCGAACTGTTTTCACTAAAGGAGAAGGGGCGAAGGCGAGTAACTGGCGCCTTAGCCAGTAGGCTTCAAGCAGGAAGAGCTCATTAGCCACCTAGCAGAAGGAAAACTGAATTTAAAAATCTGCTGCCTTGCAACTATTCCCAAACATGGGAAAGCTGTCGTGGGTCAACCCTGAGGAAAAATAAGGAGCTGGCGACCCCTAGGCAGTTTACAGCACACAGCGCTACACCCCATCAGAGCCTGTGACGCCACTGGTCCCAAACTGATCCCAAACTGTCTATATATTTCCTTTGCAAATAATCACATAAGAAGCTTTTAATTTGATAACTCATGCCACCGATGTGCCCTTGAACTGTATTTTTGCTTAAAGAAATTCTTTTAATAATATCAGATTTAGGTGTGTGTAAAACAGTTTCACTACTACAACGGCTGGTAAAATCAATGTTTTACCTATGTTTCCGTATTTTGCTATAAGTAAAGAGATATTGTAAGACGCTCACAAACCATCTTCTCTATATGATGTTGAAGTGAGATTGTGTGGGTCTATTCTTAACTTTATCTTTGAGTGTTAGAAAATTTTCAAATCTTTATCTATTTTGTCAGGGTGACATTGTCTCAGATGATCCTCTAGCGTAATTGGTTTCGTATCATTATTTTAAAAAAAGTCACATAGGCAACCGCTTGTTTGACAAGGAAGGAATGAATCCCAGTTTTAAATAATCAACGCTGGACAGTGTACATTTCTTTTTGTTAAACATTTGTTACATGTAGACAAAATTAAAATTTTAAATAAGTATTGAGACAATTCTTTGGTTTGATTAGCACGATATATATTTAAATGATTTACCAAGGTAAAAATCATATATTACTGTATAAAATAATTACATTAAATGAATGTAAAAATTAAAATGATCTGCTTTAAATGAAATCTATTATCGTAGACCCCCGTGGACCTCTCATAGACCCCCAATTTATTTTTTCACTTTCGTAGACCCCCTGGAAGTCTTCGTAGACCCCTGAGGGTCTATATAGACCACTTTGGGAATTACTGCTCTATACAAATCAGTTTATTTAATGAAAATATTCGAATTATAATTATTTTTTAAAATTTTTTAGAGGATGGGGGGTATTGTTTGTTTACCATAGCAACGGGTACAAATATTGTAAATTTTTTGTGGTAAATGATATTTATTTATTATTAAGTTTTAAGTTAAAATGCGATATGTTTATAGAAATATGTATACTAAAAGGAAGAGTCTAAGGGAATGTACTCTAATCAAATTAGACCTAGTGATTTAGATTTGAATCAATGAAACTGTAAACAAACAGCATGTGTACGCTGTCACCTTAAAAGACTTATTGGTATATTGTCTGTATTATTAGACTAAATAATCCTGCATACATATGACCATTAAACAACAAAAGGAAAAGGTAGATCTAGTGGTAAAAAAAAGATTTTAATTGAAATAGTCACCGTATAGTCATAGTGACTCATACTCATAGTCATAGCCGTCATAGGTCATACTCATACTGAGTCATAGTCATCATAGTGAATGAATATGAATGATTTGAATGATAGTGATTAGTGTCATTTAAGTGTCACCGAAGTCTAGATAGTAGATCTAGTAAAGACTAGTTAGATTTTTTAAAATTATACAATTAATCCACAACTGAAAATGGATATTTTCAACAATAGTGTTTTGAAAATGATGTTTCTTCAAAAGGTAACATTAATTAATAGTTTATATCTAAGTCTAGATCTAGATATCTAGATCCAGTTTTATTTTGTTGTTAGATTAAAATATTATATATAAATTAAATGTAAAAAAAAAATAATTTCTTATAATCAAGAACTTACTTTGGCATAACCCATAGGCCATAGGTTTCGATTGATCTTAATTTGGACTTGAATGAAAGCCCAAGAAAAGATTTTTGACATTAGTGATTGTGAAATGCAGGTTGATATTAAATTAATTTCAGATGTCTATAGATAATAATTAGAATAGTTTTTGAAAAGAAATATATATATACAAATACAGATGTATGTGTTAGATTGATCGGTCGCAAATAAAATGCCCTAGTGAAATTTTGTCTATGGACGAATAGTCCTCTACATATTAAAATTTAATTTTAAGGGAAACTCCGATGGTTTTGACAATTTTTGATATACTATGTGTTTTGATTTACAGATAATGAATATATTCTTCTTTTTTTTTTATTTGCAATAATAACTTAGTAATTGATGTTTTTCCGACGTAATTTTCCTGCGCATCCAAAACAGTCAGACTTTCACCAGGTTTCTATGTGATGTCACAAAGGTGTTTTAATCTACTGACTTATATTGTATAACAGGAGACCATACAGCAAAGTTTACATTCTCGTAAAAGAAATATATCTTTGTCTATGCAGTTAGATCTAGGATCTTGTAAGCAAAGAAAAAATGCGTATTAAAAGTAGATTTACATGCTTGACTAATCACGGCAGTGTGTATTTTCTCGCCAGACCACTCAACACACAACAAACACTATCGCTTGGTTGTCTTGTCATGACCGACTACACGTAGTCTCGACTAGCCTTACACTGACCAGCTTGTTCGAATCATTCAGACACACGATCTATTTACTTCTTGGTATAGGGAGAGGCTTAGATGAAAATGTTACTTTTTTTTCTCGAGTTGGTTTGCCTAATGCTTTTGGATCTATCTATACATGTTTATATATATATAACTGTATCATAGCTCTGGACTAGGCCGTCACTAAGCCTAACAGCTACTGTAAGAATGAAGCGATACGATTGGTTAATCAAGTTTCTCTTTCGGTATTGTTTAGGGAAGTGACGCATGAAATAACTTAAAACAAAATCTCGCAGAAACCCGTTTTTTGGGGGCGTGAAGAATTTTCTGTCTAATTTATTAAATATAAAATTTTCTGAGCATTTAAATAAAAAATGATACAATGTTTACTATTACAACTTTTTACGCAGAATTTAAATAAGTCAATAACTAAAATTTGAAAAACTATCGGAGTTTCCCTTTAAGTCAGTATTGTTATTTTCACTGTAAAATTGTATTTTACAAAAGTGACTGTAAAAAACTATTAAAAAGGCTATATATATGTATTACTATTCAAAGAAAAGGTCAAATGTTCTAGCGAAGAAGGTCATAGTGATTCTGCCTCGGTGATAATGGTACATGGCAGAGTCGAAAGCATCCAAACCATTGTTAAAACAATATTCTAAAAAACAGTAAATGTTAAGAAATTAACAATTTGAACAGCTGTTTGCTTTTAAACAAATAGAAAAATGGAAAAGGGTTTATGAATAAATTATCAAGAAAAATATTAGGAAAAAAAAATAAAAGATAATATATATTGAGTTCTTCTGGAACTGACATGTCCAAGAAGAACAGAAAGACAATTAATTCTTAAAAAAAAAAAGATTTCCTAATATACCAGGATAGATAGAGAGTAATTTTAATATATCAGAGGGTAAGTAGGAGACATTTTTCATTCATGGCATGCAATTTTTTTATTTGTTTTTCAATTTTCTCAAAACTGCGTTTTCCGCATTTTTCATAACATGAAAAAGTTCATAATTTGAAAAGTTTAAGTTCAAACTCCGTGAAATTTTGTACAAATAAGCCTCAATGTATTAGCAACTGGCTGAAGTAAGGATTATTACATCCAACAATATTTACTTATTTGTTAGAGGGGGTATGTTTTTTCAATTTGGACAAAAAATGTCAAAAATTTTTAGTACCTATTTCATATCATCACCATTTCATAAAAAATAGTCCCACATAGTTTATTTTACTTCAGCCAATGCAATAGCCTTATTTCTAATAGACTTAGTTTTAAAAAAGTTATGAACTTTTTTGCAAGTACTATATTTTAGCCTTGCGGTGGCCATATTGGATGCCTAATTTGCATATTTTTTTTTATTTTCATTTTTTTTAATGTTGTTAGACATATAATGAACCTTCTAAACAAAAAATCATGTCCAGAGATTGTTTTTTCTAGATTTTGGTTTTCTGACCTTAGATCCATATTAAATGTAAAAAAAAAAATGGACATTCATTTGGGGGGGCCCGAGGAAATTTTCAAATTTGGACCACCCTCACCCCACCCTAGCTATGCCACTGGTGACTAGAAATCATAAAATGTCACAATGAAGTTACAACGACGCTGCGGCAGAACTGTAATTTATTTCTTATTTTAATAAGATTCGGAAAGTATATAAAGAAATAGTTGTAGACAAAGTATCAAGAAATTGCGATATTCAGAGTTAGAGGTTAGTGGAGTAACAAGAACTAATGGGTTTGTATGATAACAATTTGACCAAATGAGTTTGTTATCACATTATTATTTTGACAAAACTGTATGCATAATTATTAAAAACTATAATAATGAACATGAGTTTCCTTTATTAGCATAATTTCTATTACAGTTATGCATTGCTACAATAAAGGTGAAGTGATTATGAAATAAAAGCTCACATACGTAACTTTAATTACAAAATGGTTCTCTCTCAGAAGAAACAATGTCGCTGGTAAACTTTGCTGGCCACATATGCTTGTGACATCACATTTTCAATAGTTCTTCTAGTTCTTGAGATTTAAACTTGTCAGATGGATAGACGTACAGAAAGACTACAAAAATGAATAGCTACCTTTCCCATATGTTGAAAAGAATATTAGGGTAACATCAGTGCAGTATTAAGAGATTTAAAAAAAAAATTCATAATGAAATAATGAGTTGAAGACTACAATTGGTATAATGTAATAACACTTGTAGTATGGTAATGAAAAAAAAAAGCATGTGTAACTAGGGTAATGGGTTTAATAGGACAGCAAGAGGACATATACAATGGTATATCAATAGGTCAACTAGTTATTACCAACTTCAAACCTGATCTTACAAAGCTTATATCAACTCACTCTGTTTGTCTGATACAAACCGGAAGCACATAATTTCTTACACTCCCCGTCTTCGGATTAAGTTGAAACTTTTGACAATAATTCATTGCCGATGACAACTTAAGAATCAATCTTAAAAAAAAAAATTAAATGACTAGCTTATTACTTAGTGGTAATTAATTAATAATGTTTTATATTAAAAAAAAGCATGTACATCTTGGAGCATTAAAAGATATGGCAGTAATTGGGAGGTTCTTTCAATTGTATAAGTTGTTTTTTTTTAAGTAGTTTTTATATAGTGCTCGTTTTCTACTTTGACCCGCTGTCTTTGTAAGTCTTAAGTATCTTGAATGTGATTGACACGACAGAAGAACGGGTGGAGGAGCAGTTGGGGGGGGGGGGGTCACATGTATTCAAAAATATGAAAACTCATAATAATAACTTTAAAAAAAAGACTAAAAGTCCAACTTGACATAGTCGTGTACCGTGTGACATAATAAAGATCTTAATTTTTTACGCTAAGAAAATGGCTGGAATATAATTTAAAGCTGTGGTAGCTAACCTTTTTAGACTTGAGCGACATCTAATAAAATCTCGACACGCCTGTCTCGGGCCGCATTGCCTAGAGAATTGTGGTGCCTGAAATAATTCATCCCTGGCCCGCTTTCATAAATATTCGGTCTCCGGACTACTGGGTACGCGTGGACCCCTCTGCCTCCCCTTTCATGCCGAATATTTTTGAATACGACTATAAATGTTTGTTTTACGTGACTCGGATGTTGCTTCAGAGTTGAAGATAATCTACTTTCTAGTCCAAACCTCTCGCAGGATGACGGAATGGAAGCTGACAGGGTATGAACCCAGGACCTCGAGACGACCGAACGAAAGTCTAGCGCGCGTACTGTATGGCTTGGCAGCCATAGGATTCTTAAATAGACGTGAAGGGGCACCTTTCTGTTGGGTCTCGCACTGAAGTCCTGCTTGCCCCCCTCTCCCTGTTTCTAGCGACTCGATAGCGGAGCCTCTGAGGCTGTATTATGAAGCGGAGACTGAGGTTATGGAGTATTGTGCATCACTGATTTAAAGAACAAATGCGATGCAACTGTGATAACGTCCCATTGTCTGCCCCATACTTGTACCCTGTGGTTCAGTCTACACTTCTTACTTTAATGTCACTGTGACTTTGGTGTAGCCTACTTCTTGGCTTCATTAACCAACGCGATGGATATTTTTAGGGGCTCGTGTTAAATACACAAAGACTTCTCATTACCTTTCTAAATAAACAGAAGGTTATCGTTCTTTCAAAAAAAAAATTGATCGCCAATGAGTTTCACTCTTTCTAGTAAAAAAAAAAAGTCACTAGGAGATAGCCCTCTGTGACTTTGTAACTTTCCATATAGATCTCATTGGTCACCTTTTAGAATTAAGCATGGTATAAATAAGGTTTATAGGTCGTGGTTAGCTCCTCTTTTTCAGAACTTTTTTGTTGTTTTTATGATTCTATGTCTGCTATGCACAAGCATTATCTTAATATACGGATATCAATGACAGCTCTTAATTTATCTTTCACAACATATCTCTGACGGCCTCTTTCTCTCTCTCTCTCTCTTTCTCTCTGTCTATCTTTCTTTCTCTCTTTCTTTCTCTTCCTCTCTCTTTCTTTTCTCTGTCTGTCTATCTTTCTTTCTCTCTCTCTCTCTCTCTTTCTTTCTCTCTTTCTCTCTCTCTTTCTCTCTCTCTCTCTTTCTCGTTTTCTCTCTTTTTCTTTCTTTCTCTCTGTCTGTCTTTCTCTCTATCATTCTATCTCTCTCAGTCCGTCTCTTTTTCTCTCTGTCTATCTCTCTCTGTCTTTCTCTCTATCTTTCTATCTCTCTCTCTCTCTCTGTCTCTCTCTGTCACAGCTTCCTATAATTCTCCCCAAACTCTCTCTGTCTGACACTATGTCTAATGTTATTTTACAATATTTTATTATTTGTTCTATCTGCTACTTTATATTGTTTGTTCTGCCTCCACAGATCAAATAAGATAATTTTATAATTATAACATTTTGATATTCTTTCTACTTTTCAGTGAGTGATGCCATGGTCGGCGCCATCGTGGGTGGATCCTTGGGTATGATGTTGACTTTAGTCGTTTTTATCTTCTACTGGGGCAGGTAAGACATGGATCAGCTTTCTACAAATTTTACTGTATGTTACATAGGAGGTAGGCAGCGTATGTAAGCTTTTTATACAACACACCACACTCCCTAGACACAAATACACCTTAGCAGATCCATTGCGTAATGCGTATGTAAATATATATATATATTGTTATGACATGATTAGGAATTAGTTATTTGTTTCGGGAATAGGGTAAAGTTTTACTTAGCGACGATAACATAAAGTTGGTTAAAAAACAAGAACGCTCTAAGCGACGCTAAAAGGAAGACGCTTCTTGTAGAGAAGTAGACTTGAGTACAATAGATATACGGATTTACGGACATAGCTGACATCGGACGATTCCCTTCTTGAGTATTAAATATCTTTATAGAACAACATCAGCGTCGACTACATATTTGATTGTTTCGGCCTTTCGCCGGTGTTACTGAATTAGTTGAATTCAGCGTTACTTCCAGTCAGATCTACACTAGACATATTGTCAAGAATCAACACCGCGCGGAGGCCTTAACAATATATATATATAAATGAAAGGGCTATTTTTAGAAAGAAGGCAGCGGCTTTAATATTTAATGTCTAAAATGTGTGATTATGACTGTCAAGGTTTCTTATAGATGAGAGAGGCCTGGCTAATATATTTAAATGCATTAGGTTTTATTCCAGAAGAATTTTTCTTATCAAGTTAAAATACAAATAAATAATATTAATAAATTAATATCTTAGGATAGTTTAAGTTAAAAAATGTATCACCTTCACACACTCACACATACACAAACATACACACACACAAACATACACATGAACACACACACATACACACTTATTTATATATACATGGAGGCGTGATGAGCTACACTAGTAGGATACAGTTACTGTACTAAAGAACTAATTAACGTATTACATTAATGTAACCACATTTCATATTGATAATATTCAATAAAACTTGAGTGATGTGTGCCCCCTAGCGACTGAGGGGAAATATACTCCGGATAGCTCAGCGGTTCTCAACCTTTTAAGCTCGGCGACCCCTTTTTACAATCCCCCACTCTGCCGCGACCCCCCCCCCCCCCACCCAAGACACACACATACAGCAATAGAAGCGTAGACAATACCAATCCATATTTTCGATGGTCTTAGGTGACCCCTGGCAAATGGTCAATTGACCCCCAAGGGGGTCGCGACCCACAGGTTGTCAACCCCTGGGATAGCTTATCAGGTTACATGATATATGTCATAGATATATAGGCAGCATGGATGTTCTACCTCACTGAAGCACCACCTACGACATCCGGGGTCTCAACCGCCCTCGAGCGATGCTATTTGCCCCAACCCCCTGAAAAACTTTTCCCAGGCAGCTGATAATATGCTGAAATTAGCATCAAGAATGTCCTATTGATGTATGGAGTCAGATAGAACGTAGTTCTACAAGAATGTTCTATTGATGTATGGAGTCAGATAGAACGTAGTTCTACAAGAATGCTCCTAATCTATTGGGTTAAAAATTTTGTTACAGAAAACGTCACCTTCGAATTGTTGGTAAGCACCAACCCACCGTGTGGGATTACCTTCTGTCACAGACATTCACAGTGCGGGGCACTAGGGGCTACGATCACTTCTCTAGCATCCGGTCGTCTGCTAGCTCGGACAGTGAGACCAATAGTCCAATGGCCAGGTAAGTAGCTTTATCAGCTGTTCATCGTCTTTTTTTTTTTTACTCAGAGCTGTTAAACTGTGTCGTTGTCTATCTTACCTTAAGACCCCACGTTAAAAAATGATGCTGATTCTTTGACAATTTTGTTATTTTGTCTTGATTTTCTTACTAAGACATAAAGTAATTCCTGGTGTATCCGGTGTATAAATTGTTAAAAGTGTTGATAAGAATAGTAATCTAAATGATATCTGATTTTTTTTTTGCACTTTTTTAGTACAGCGGAATGTCTTTTCTAAACTATTCAGTTTGTAGTAGTAGACAGTATCACTCCGAAAGGAGGTAGGCCCATCAGAAATTCGCTATGTGCTAGTGGGAACAACTAAAAACAACAAATGTGCATCTATAGAAAAACAAACTTTAGCAACATTATGGAGATCTTGTTAAATAAAATGATCAATAATTTGTAGCAGAAGTTTAAATACAGCGTTGAAATATATATATATGCCAAACACAACAGTTGTAAAAAGAAGGATGAAAGTGCAACAGATGAGCAGCCTGTGACCGCAACTGTGCGTCAAGGATTGGCCTCTGTAGTCACACACGAAGCAGTAATGGAAAAAATTTTTCTGTTGATATATGTCGATCACAATAATTTAAATATTTTAACAATAATAACACTGATAATAAAAAGAACAATAATAATATGAATCTAATACCTATAGCGCTGTCCACAAATATAATGTACGTTCACTGCCTTACAGAACCCTAACCCTCACATCTAAACTTCTGAACATCTCAACTAGTCTCTCTCAATAAAAGCTTTGATTTTTAATTTCTTCTCCAGAAAAAATCTCTGGCTGCCCAACATCGTGCACAGAGACGCCAGCCCTCTTGACGACACCATCAGCAACTACGATAACGACGCTAACGGGTCGCACAGGGTGGAGATACATCCCCAAAGTGACCCGGCGCCTTTTGCCTTCCTCAATCTGTACGTCGGCGCCCCGAACTCTAACCACCACGAAGCCTAAGTTTCTGTGTTGATCTGGGTTTTTTTTAACTTTGACTTGTGAACATCTAAACTTTTGAACATCTAAACTTTTGAACATCTAAACTTTTAAACATCTAAACATTTGAACATCTAAACTTTTGAACATCTAAACATCTGGATTTCTGAACATCTGGATTTCTGAACATTTGGAATTCTGAACATTTCGACCTCTAAACAACTAAACTTCTAAATATCTGGACTTCTGAAAATCTGGACTTCTGAACATCTAGACTTCTGAACATCTGGACTTCTAAACGTCTGGACTTCTGGACATGTAAACTTTTGGACTTCTGAACATTAAGCTTCTGGACTTCTGAACATCTGGACTTGTGAACATCTAAACTTCTGAACATTTGGACTTCTGAGCATCTAAACTTCTGAACATCTAAACTTCTGATCATCTAAACTTATAAACTTCTTAACATCTAAACTTCTGAACATCTGGACTTCTGACCATCTAAACTTTTGAATATCTGGACTTCGGATTATCTGAAATGCAGTGTAGTTGTTTTTCTCTATGTCAATCTGCAACACGACAGCATGGATATTATTACAGTCATTGTTGAGTGCTGAAAATATGTTTCGTAATAATATGCAAATATGTTTATTATTACGAGGAAACCTTTTGGTGATAATTAAAACAATTGCTTTTACATGCGTCATGAATTCACTTATGGAGAATGTCACTTCGAGGAAAGGTTGAGATTTAAAAAGTCACATTTGCTGTGACAGTCAGTTCTGATAACAAGAATGAAAAATCTCCAAATCACAGGTTTTTTATTTATTTCTTAAAGGTTAAAGGTGATATATATATATGTGTGTTATATAAACATGTATTCTCATTCGTTTTAATTTAAACGTGTGTAAATAGTTGTATACTTCGAGTTTCTTTCTACTCAACGTATTGATTAAAGGTCCTAATGCGTGATTATAGATGAGCACAATCTTGTGTTCAATAAACTCTGAAGGTGGCTGTGAAAACACAACAGTCTTATAAAGTCACGTGACATTCAATGCGGTAGTACTTTGAGCATCTTTCAGTTTGACTTTTATTTTGAAATATGTACTATTCCCGTTTTTTTTTTCTACAATTTTTGTTACATTATTACATCTTTTTTTTTTTTTTTTGTTACAACTTATGATTCTATTTCAAATGTAGGCAATTTTTAAAAAATTCAAATCGCCGTTTGAAGTCAATATTAATTTTTTTTAAATGTTTTTAAGGAAATTAGATTTTAACGGGAAAAAAACAAACAAACAAACGTGAAATTTATTTGGAAATGATTATATATCCTAGATATTATCTATAACTGATATTACATGAATTTTTATGTTCATCCAGGATCGATGATGTGCTTTTAATGCTGTATGAATAAAAGTTTTCTTTGTTTTTTCTAACATGTCATTCTATCAATGATGTGTCTTGTGAATAGTATCTTAGAGCTCTATTGTTATTTATTGCTATTTATATCTATGTCAGTTTTTTAAAGTCTTGTTGGCAGAGTGTTAAGCTACGGTGTAAATTATCTCGCTGACCTGCTGTGCAACTTTTAAACCAAACAGTAACCGAAACTTAATTTATTTCTGTATAACAATCGTATTATCTCTTACGATGAACTGTTGATATTGTTAAAATTTTATCAATTGTATTTTCCTTCAATATAAAGATTAGTTATTTGTTATTAAATAATGGGCGGAGCTGAAGTACTTATGTTAAGAATGAAAGGACATTACCTAGGAGAACCAAAACAAGCTGTAAATGTAAATAAATGTCTTTAATTTAGAATATTCTTATGCAAAATGTTCGACCTATTCTATGGACTGTGATGTATTTCATTTTGTGGTTCTACCTTTTAACTTTATATATTGCAGGCATGAAAATGTCGTTATAATTATGATATAGTTATCACAACGTGTATTTTTGTGAACCATTTGTTGCTTCGCTGGTTGTTATTATTTTAATTTGTCAATTTTATATATTTTTTTAACGACAATGCTAATTATTTATTAATTTTTATGTACATCATTGTATTATTAATTGTGTGATTGTTTATCTTTGCATCTCAATTTGACTAACGAAAGAAATTGTTCTGTAGTTCATCTTTGTTTTGTCTTGTTTAATTTACATAATACATTCTCGTAGTTCAAGTTTATCTGACCTTATGTTCAACCTTAATCTCATAAATGTCTTGTTGTTTTGTTGTTGTTTTTGTCCATACCTATTGTTAAGCACAGGAGGCACGGTGTCTGAATGGTAAAGCGCTTTGCTTCCTGGGTTCGAAACTGGGTGAAGCCTGGCATTTTGAATTTTTAGGGTGCTTGAGTCCACCTGATGGGTTACTCTAATGGGTACTCGACTTTAAAGATGGAGAAAGTAAAGGCGGTTGGTCGTTGTGCTGGCTACAGGACACTCTCGTTAACCGTTAGACAAAGACACAGATGACCTTAACATCATCTGTCCTATAGATCGCAAGGATTGAAGAGATACATTAAATGTGTTTAAAATTGACCTTTTTAAATAAACAAAACATTCCAATGTAATCAGAAGAAATTCTTGTACATGATATTTTCTTTAACACATTTATATTTAACATCTTATATTTCTTACTAAGCATATACTCACTGTAATAGTTATACCTTTTATATGGTGCTACTTTCATGCTCGTAGCGCTATGGTCCAATCTCATTTGTGGACCAGAGGGGGTGGGGGTATCTGGGAGAAGGTTTTCCGTGCTTTCCTTTAGGTGCTCAGTAGACACAACTGTACTCGAGTCGGGTGTCAAACCTCGACCTCTACCTCAATCTAAAACTCAATCTCAACCTCGCTTGTAAGGTCTAGATTTTACGTATAATTCTATAAATAAATGACCAGAGTGTCCTTGTTCTCACTCGTTCATCGACACTTTACGTCCATCTTGTTAATCGCAATGGTGCATTTACTTGTGCAAGAGTTTCTGTTAGATCGCACGGGATGAAGAAATGTCACTAAAGCTGGCTTCGTATGCTTCAAAATTACCTGCCCGTGGCATGCGCTCTGGACTGTGGTTACAATCTTCTCGGTTGGTAGCCCTACCCTCTGCTGGAGGCTAGGTTTAGGAGAAATAATCTTCAATCCCAAAAGAAATTCTGAATCTTAAAATTCTTCGAAAGCTAAGGGGTTGTAAATTATTCTGGCAGTTAGTTTTGCGTCTGTGCATTGATTGGAGTCAGAGGGGTATCCGAGAGTCCTAGTGAGGACGTTACAAAGTGCGTGATAGTTTTACTTGTGTATAGCGAACATAACAGTTTATGAAACAGTTTTAAAGAAATGAATAAAAATGATATAATATAAAAATCAATATGTGGTTACAATTTGTAAGAATGAATTACGTAGTTTTTATTTTATTCTTAATCCGACTTTTCAAGGTGGTTAAATAATTAGTGTAAACAAAATTTACTCCTCTTGTTGATGTGTTTGTTAATTATTCCTTATTAATGACTAATGATTATAACATTTAGATACTAATTTTTTCCATTGAAATGTGTTACCAATGATTGCGGCCTTTTGTTGTAATTGTAAATAAACATTTAAAGTGAGAAAGTTATCAACTAATATTTGTTTGAATTAATTGTTAATTATTTTTAGAATTGTTTCTTTCTTTTCTCTTTTACTATTTTTAAAATCCTATTTAATTTTTTTTTCTCTGTCTCTCTTTCGTTCACTACCCCCATTATCCCTTTCTGACTCTTGTTTTTTTAAATCTTACTCTGTCTCACTGTCTCTCTCTCTCTCTGATTCTCTCTCTCTGACTCTCTCTCTCTGTCTCACTCTGACTCTCTCTCTCTGTCTCTCTCTCTCTGTCTCTCTCTGTCTCTCTGTCTCCCTCTGTCTCTCTCTCTGTCTCTCTCTCTATCTCTCTCTGTCTTTCTCTCTGTCTCTCTCTCTGTTTCTCTCTCTCTCTCTCTGTTTCTCTCTGTCTCTCTCTCTGTCTCTGTCTTTGTCTCTCTGTTACTCTCTGTCTCTCTCTGTCTGTCTCTGTCTTTGTCTCTCTCTCTCTCTCTCTGTCTCTCTCTTTCTCTATCGCTCTCTTTTTCAAAACGTTTCTGCTTATTCTCCAACAGCGATTAAAACAACCGAAGCGTGAATCAGGAGACAGTTGTTTCTTCTCGTGGTCCCCGGGCCAAAAAGGTTTGAGAACCAATGTCTTAAACGATCTGGATAGGCTTAAGTCTCATTGCTATTAAGAACAATTTAAATAAAGCAGGCTGCATGAGAAGAAACGAAAAAGGGCTTTTCTTTGGGCCTCACGTGTGCCCCGCTACCTTCTTGAGTTATCCAGCTGTTTGAGATGTCCTCTGCTCCCAGTTGCTTTCCTCCATGCCAGTGAGGGCAAAGGAAACTGAGGTGATTCCTATACCACTTCCGGGGGGCAACTCTTTTACGCCTCTTTCTTTGAGCTAATTAAAAGAGATTCCCTTTTAGCATGCCGTCATCCGACCCTGCTGAGCTAACGAACGGAAAGTAGTGCCTCTATAATGTCCACACCGGCCTCCAGCAGAATGGGATTATTGGTCAGTTGCTTATTGTTCCTTTATGTCTCTTTATGACTATCCCACAATATTTAAACTTTAAGGTGCTAGACCTCAAGTCTGTTCAGAATTCTATGTTTTAATTAAAAGACATTGTGTCACATTTGATATGAAGCTGCTGCCGTTAAAGGACCAGATCTTGAACCTGTGAGCCACCTAAACGTTTCACATAGCAGTAGTTCCTTTCACCAATCAGCTAGCTAAACATGACTTATTTCACTGGGGTAATATTCAATGACTGATGGGAATTATGTACTTTACATATTTGTTATCAACTGAATGTTTTAAATAATTGTAATCTAAATAAAGATGTGTGTCAGAAACAGTCTCTTACTATTGAATATCTCTGTTCACTTAAAAAAAGATATCAAATCACTATAATTTACCGGTTAGGGAGGCGCGGTGGTAAAGCGGTAAAGCGCTTGGCTACTGAACCCGGGACCGGGGGTTCGAATCCTGGTGAATCCACAAGGTCTGAAAGAGGAACTTTACTTTTTTTTTAACTTATAGATTACATAGGCTACTTCAAAAGAGGAGATAATTACGTCCTATGTGCATTAATGTGTTCTTCTAGTCGTGCATGTTAAATAGAGACTTGAACTCTACTAAGTCATTGGTTTTCCTGGCTGATTCAAGCAATCCACTAGTTGCTCTAGCCTCAATGGCATTATGGTATTACAAGTACTTACATACATTTGTCCTGGCATAATTATCATGAAATACACTCTAATCTTTGTGTCTGACTGAGTATTTTATTAGGTGGAGTTTTATGTATTATCGCTACTTTACTTTGTAACTTTCTGTCCTAAAGTGTCTGTAAATTAAATGATTTTAGTCTTACTTTAATATTAATCAGTCTTACTGACGTAGACAACTTTATTGGTTAATTTAAAAAAAAAATAGTATGGACGGTGTATTCTTTATTTTTAGTTTTTGGCACACTTCCATAAGGAAAACGAAATATCTGGGCCATCAGGGATCAGTTTTAAAAGACGCAACAATGCGCACAATTTTGTGCGTGGTTTGAAAGGATATGTTTGTAAAACGCGAAGGGAGGTTAATCAGAAATTGTAACATCATAAACCTATATGTAATTTTTTAAAAATCGAACATCTTTGTAAATCTATGTTTACAAACATTGACTAGTTGTTGTTTTTTTGGTCTGAGTTTAAATAAAACAGTCACTGGCAAAGTTTCTATTCGTCTGATACATTTTTAAGAAGGAACCAGTAAGTAGATAGTAAGTAACCTGTAAGTTGAGTATGTCTTGATATTAGATCTTTATCTAAAACACATGTACAAATTTAATCCGATATATATAGTGGCGATAATATTCAGTCACATTTATTATATTTTATATTTTATTATATATTTCCTAGGCGCGAGGTGGTTGAATTTTAAAGCATTTAGATTCTGAACCTGGGGTCTTGGGTTCTAATCTCGTTCAAGACTGGGATTTTTTAATTCCGGGATTCATAGGGCGCCCCTGAGTCCACCCAACTGAGTCTAATGGGTACCTGACTTTTATTGGGGAAAAAAAGGCGGTTGGTCGTTGTGCTTATATATTTCCTAGAGGATCGGTGGCTGAATTGTAAAGCCTTTAGCTTCTGAACCTGGGGTCCTGGATTTGAATCTGGTTGAAGACAGAGATTTTGAATTCCAGAATTTTCAGGGCGCCCCTGAGTCCACCCAAATCTAATGGGTACCTGACTTTAGTTGGTGGAAAGTATAGGCGGTCGGTCGTAGTGCTGACTAATAACACCCTGCTTGTTAACCGTTGGCCAAAGAAACAGAGGAACTTAACAACATCTACCCTATAGATCGCAGAGTCTGAAGGGGAGCTATATATTTCCTAGTGATAAGATGACAGCCTGAGTATTCACTTAAGTCAGAAAATTATTGTCGAACACACAGCTGCTTCACCTCTCCATCGGGATGGTTCCAAAGGAACAGCGACTAACCAATACAGTCAAGTAAACCTTAAAAGTAGCAGACCTTACGTCTCTGATCAACGTGCATGACAAGATTGACTGTGAGGGACCAACTGCGTCTCAAGTTCTGCCGTACTGTAGCACTATAAGCTGTAAACTGATTTCAGGGTATAGCCTACTCCCGAACCTATTCCTTTGTTAGCGTATAGCCGCCTGGAACCAAAGGTCTGATTTAGTCTTCTCATCGCTTTTTCGGTCTGCCTCTACTTTTGCCTGGTAGGCCTACTGTTCCCTGCAGGAATATCTTTGTAAGCCCCGAGAACATCGTGATATGGTCACACAGTTTAAGTCTGCCTTTGTTTTTCACTCTGATCAGCAAGTCATCGTGGGGTCCAATAGCCATTGCGATCCTTTTTCGAATTTCCTCATTTGTCGTGTGGTCCTTGTAGTTGATACATAGGGTCATTCTAAAGCATAGTAATTCTATGGCTAGGATCATCTTCTATAATACTTCAGTTAGAGTCCAAGATTCGCAAGCATATAATTATCTCTATCGTTAAAAAACAAAAGCTTTCCTAACCTTAACAAGGTTACAAAGACAGTTTGTGTGGAAGCAAAAACTCAAAATCGGCTCCCGAAGTCATATTCTAGAACAGGTAAAAAGACATGTTTCAATATTTCAGATAGAATACCATAAGGAAATTCTATCAAAGACAAATGACAGAGAAGAATAGAGAAAGAAGGTTGACAGATATTGTGTAGTGCCCCAACGGTCCAGCTGACTAAAGGATAGGTGAATGTGAAGTGAGATGCGAACTTGGCCTAACTGATGTCATATAATGATTATCTAATTGTTTTGTAAAGGGTCAATCTCTTATTCAAAGTCTCAAGAAAAAAACATTATTTTCGTAAAAAAAAATAAAAAATCCTTTAGTTTAGTTTCCCCTTGACGATGACGCCACACTGCAGTTCACGCGATAATATGAGCAACTACTTATGTATTGTTGTTTCAAATTATATTCCACTTATATGCATACTATATATAAAAAATAGATTTTTTCCCATTACTTTCCCCTACACACATACACGCGCTCACACTTATACACACACACACACACTATAGATGAACAAAAAGAATAATATTCTCTATGGATCATTTTCTTGTATCACGAGACATAGAAAGCATTATTTCAGAAATGTATCTGTTAACTCTTTTGAGATTGTCCTAAATGGCTAAACGAAAGATCCATACCTTTCAGTCTTACGTTACTTAGACCGTGTCATCATGGAATGAGGTCTCCTTCCAGTCGTGTGCAGGTGTGACAGCAGACGTCACCAAGGGCCAGGCGGATGTAGCATGTATAATGAGTGAGGCATTCTACTATCTCCTGGTTGGCGCGATCACCATGACAATATGTATGGGCTCCCTCGATCTCTTTGGGTAAGTAGGTCTAGTTTAAGGTCAGACTGCGCTAAATAATGAAGCGAAACCATTCTCTATCTGAGATGTGTGGCTGAGAGGCTGGAACCGTCTTGGACACCTAACAAGAGGACTTGAGTTCGAATCCTGACTCGAGAAGAGTTGTCTTAGCTGAGCTCCTAAAGCAAGCAAAGAAACCTTTACTCAGATAGTCCCCCCCCCCCCCGCACTGGTCCACAGAAGTGAGCACGCTATAACCATTTTTACATACATTCGTTCGCTATAGCTGCCGTGTTGACATGCATTTTAATAGTTCCATTCATGTGTCGTGCGCACCACTATGTAAACACACTAGTATTGGACAGGCTACATGAGGCTCTATATGGGGGATATTACATATACTAACATACAATAATCAATAAGCTTCTTTAGCTCTTGAATTCATTTTTACAATAGTCGGTCTACATCTATTATAATAGTATTTAGACTCTAGACTCTAGATCTAAATATATGCAGGCCTACAAGCAAATGTTTTTTGATAGAGTATGTACTTTTATTTTTTTAACTTTTGTTTTCCAATTCTACTATCCTTTCTTTCTAACTATCGTGTTAAAGTTAATGGATTTGGGTCGATTATCTACTTTGATAAGTCTATTCATACTATTTTTACATTCACGCATTCGCTTTCTTATAATATAATTAATTGTTTCCAAAACACTGTCGGTGACTATATCGACAGTGATACGCAAATTAAGACCCTCGGACTGCGGGTAATATATGGCTAATTACATTTCAACTATAAAATTGTTGATTTCATAACTATACAAATGTTCACTATACGTTACAGTGTTGTAGTTCAGTTATGTGTGTACCACGGTATTTTCTAATAGTTAAAAGCTACAATGCTTCGAAACTCTGATCAAAGCTGAAGTTGTAGGCCTACTCTGTATAATAGTTTGGGTCCTCGTTATGTCGTGTCTTAGATGCAATCATACTGCAATCCAGAGTACAAATAGGTGCACAATGTGGTTATTTAGACAGAACATAATCCGTATGTAATCAAGAGGAAGTATGTGGTAAATGAGTTTATACATATATGAGTGAAAGTTGGAGGAATAACTAGTGAGAGACGAGTGACACAAAGACGTGTACTTTTTAGAATGAACTTTATATTTTATTTCATCAAACAATCGTTCACTTGTGTTGCTACATACATCTACATTCAAGTTGAAAAGTATATATATATACACTAACAATAAGAGTTAAATTCATTTTTGTCAAGATGGAAGTTTTTTTTTGCAGTTTTACATAAAGAATTTAATATGTCTACACCAGTTTAGTTGTACTAGTAAGGTGGCTGCCCGGTCGTGCAGTATGCGCGCTGGACTGTCGTTTGGTGTTCTCCATGGTCCCTTGTTCATGCCCTGCCCAATGTCACCCCCCGTCGTCCCGCGGGAGGTTTGGACTAGGATGTAGAGTGTCTTCAACTCTAAAGGAGGAACATTTGAGACGTGTGAAACATTCTATAAACATTTTATAAACATTTTATAAACATTCTATAAACATTGTATAGACAACCGCAGTCCAATATTGTATTTATATTTAATCACACGGGGTAACTTTGTGGTAAAGCTCCTTACTTCTTTGCTTCCGAGAGGTCTCAAGGCTGAAATCCCCGTTAAAACATTGGTTTTGAATTACGTGATATTTAGGATGCTCAAGTGTCCACCCAACTCAAGTTGCTCAAGTTAAAGACAGTGATCCTTGTGTTTACCACGTGACATCCTCGTAACCTTACAGCCATAGAAAACCGATGAGCTTTGCATCCCGTGTTTAAAAAAAAAAAACAATATCAAAAAGATATTTTAATTGATCTATAATGTATAAGAGCTCTAATCGGTCCAACGTACTGGGAAAAAATGTTTACAACAGAATCATATTAATGACAAACGTATAACAAGAAATAGTATTTGTTTATTTTAATGACTCTATTTTTTCGTTCTATGAATGCAAGAAAAGAAAAGTGATGAGTTCATAATTATGTTTACTTTGTGCTTTTTGTTTTGCAGTTGGTCCGGGTCTCCCTATGAAGAGTAAGTTTGTTTTGTTTTTTTTACTTTTGTTTTCTAATTCTTCTTTCGTTTCTAACTATCATGTTAATGAATGCCTTTGGAGAACAGTTTTGTTCATTCAGGTTTAATTGTTACACGACATCTGTCTGTATTGTAAGTAGTAGGCTATCCCGACAGACTTGGCAAGTCACTGACCTAGGCAGCAAACGGAGGGGGGTGCCTGCCTTGACGTAGCATGCCAAAGAGAAAAGGCAGGGAGCATTTCCAAAGGCAGGGAGCATTTCCAAAGGCAGGGAGCATTTCCAAAGGCAGGGAGCGTTTCCAAAGGCTGCGGCCTATTAGGCACCTACTTAACACAATCGTCATCCCAACAGCGACGCCAGCATGCGAGACATTGAAGTCATCAGCTCATATAGATAAAAGACTTTATAAGGCTTAGCAAGAAGGGCAAAGTCGGACTTTAGGAGTCAGTTACAGTGATCGGGTGTCAAACAAGTGTCGACATTATCCTCTGACGGAATAAATCGGGCATACCAAGTGTTACCAGGACACGGAGGCCAATACGAGGAAAGTGCCAACAGGGATGTCCTTGTATAACTTGGCGCCACACTTTCATGGAGGACCTCAGAGCAGTGGATATCAGGTGTAAAGAGGCTTCAGACGATGATGCCATTGACCAGATATTTATGAAGACAGCTTGCCGCACAATTCGTCCAACAGCGCTGGGGGGGGGGTCTAAGTTTTAGTAAGTAAGTATCATTATTATCATTAATTTTATTATTATAGCGTGCCGTCCAATCCCCTGAAATTCCATTTTAAGTGCTTGCTAGTTTAATCTTTTGTGTGTAGGTTTGGGAGGGGGGGGGAGGGTAGTTGTTACTATATCTTTAAGCGCTCAACAAAACCTAACTCAGCTGGTGTCAAAATACATAGTCCACATCGGAACTCGAACTTGAGGTGTCCCTCATTTAAGCTAATGCTGCCCATTGGCCACCTAAAATTCTTGATAGATCAGTTGTTCACCTTCAAATGTGCGGACAAAGATTCACGTATGACGGCGAAGGCGAAATCTAGAAAAATGTCAAATCTAAATCTACGTCTGATTTTGTCGAAAAATAGAATAGACGATTCTTACTGTAATTGGTTAAGTTAAAGCAACCATACTGTAAGCAAGAAGGGCAAAGTCGGACTTTAGGAGTCAGTTACAGTGATCGGGTGTCAAACAAGTGTCGACATTATCCTCTGACGGAATAAATCGGGCATACCAAGTGTTACCAGGACACGGAGGCCAATACGAGGAAAGTGCCAACAGGGATGTCCTTGTATAACTTGGCGCCACACTTTCATGGAGGACCTCAGAGCAGTGGATATCAGGTGTAAAGAGGCTTCAGACGATGATGCCATTGACCAGATATTTATGAAGACAGCTTGCCGCACAATTCGTCCAACAGCGCTGGGGGGGGGGGGTCTAAGTTTTAGTAAGTAAGTATCATTATTATCATTAATTTTATTATTATAGCGTGCCGTCCAATCCCCTGAAATTCCATTTTAAGTGCTTGCTAGTTTAATCTTTTGTGTGTAGGTTTGGGAGGGGGGGGGGGGAGGGTAGTTGTTACTATATCTTTAAGCGCTCAACAAAACCTAACTCAGCTGGTGTCAAAATACATAGTCCACATCGGAACTCGAACTTGAGGTGTCCCTCATTTAAGCTAATGCTGCCCATTGGCCACCTAAAATTCTTGATAGATCAGTTGTTCACCTTCAAATGTGCGGACAAAGATTCACGTATGACGGCGAAGGCGAAATCTAGAAAAATGTCAAATCTAAATCTACGTCTGATTTTGTCGAAAAATAGAATAGACGATTCTTACTGTAATTGGTTAAGTTAAAGCAACCATACTGTAAGCAAGAAGGGCAAAGTCGGACTTTAGGAGTCAGTTACAGTGATCGGGTGTCAAACAAGTGTCGACATTATCCTCTGACGGAATAAATCGGGCATACCAAGTGTTACCAGGACACGGAGGCCAATACGAGGAAAGTGCCAACAGGGATGTCCTTGTATAACTTGGCGCCACACTTTCATGGAGGACCTCAGAGCAGTGGATATCAGGTGTAAAGAGGCTTCAGACGATGATGCCATTGACCAGATATTTATGAAGACAGCTTGCCGCACAATTCGTCCAACAGCGCTGGGGGGGGGTCTAAGTTTTAGTAAGTAAGTATCATTATTATCATTAATTTTATTATTATAGCGTGCCGTCCAATCCCCTGAAATTCCATTTTAAGTGCTTGCTAGTTTAATCTTTTGTGTGTAGGTTTGGGAGGGGGGGGGGGAGGGTAGTTGTTACTATATCTTTAAGCGCTCAACAAAACCTAACTCAGCTGGTGTCAAAATACATAGTCCACATCGGAACTCGAACTTGAGGTGTCCCTCATTTAAGCTAATGCTGCCCATTGGCCACCTAAAATTCTTGATAGATCAGTTGTTCACCTTCAAATGTGCGGACAAAGATTCACGTATGACGGCGAAGGCGAAATCTAGAAAAATGTCAAATCTAAATCTACGTCTGATTTTGTCGAAAAATAGAATAGACGATTCTTACTGTAATTGGTTAAGTTAAAGCAACCATACTGTACTTATGAAAACATTTTATTTGTCTATATGACAGAGCACTCTTTATAACTGGATGTGAGGATTATCTTTAAGTTGCCAAGAAGAAAGATACAAGTAATGGGAAAAGAAGTATTACATTTGTTGGTATTCTGGACCACAAATAACGCCCTTTAAAAACCCGTCTATTACGTTAGCTCTGTATTGTTTTCTCCCAATATTTGAAATGTGCACGATATATATCATTCCAGCATTAGCTTTAAAATCAGACAGACATTGCTTACATCAGATTAGTGTACAAAACCGATGTCAGCAAGAGCCCTGCGCGTCCCCCAACAGATCTCTGCACCAGTCGTGCGTGCAACAACCATGTTCAGCTTATCCCCTTTACACCAACACAACTCTGCAACAGTTGAGCTTGCTAGAACTATGGCAGCCAGGTCTTAGCGCTTCCGCCAAACACCCACCAACAGAACTCTGGATCAGTCAAGCTTGCAGGCTCGAGGCTTTCCTTTAATTTACAGAGCTCTGGACCATTAGATAATCATGTTTTTTATAGAATGATATGTAAACATATCTCTAAGAATGGCCTAAATTATTTTAGGTCTCCTTTAGCTGGAAATTAAACAGCCCGTAGAGATATGTTTGAACGTAAAGCGAAAAGATAATATATGCTCTTAAGAAAATGCAAATCTTTTAGGGAATCTAGGATGAAGCCATCTTGCCAGAAATGGAATGCAGCGTGCAAGGATCCGGCTAAGAGCGCTGGGAACTGGGAAGAATGGACAGATCAGGACAAAGATGTGAACGCTAAAGTAAGGCCTACTTATACCAAAGTTTCCACTTCATACAACTAAGGTATTCATTCTCGCTATCTCTTCCTGTGGTCCTGATGCTTACGCGAGCAACCTGCTTCCTCCAGGAGAGTTCTGGGCGAGTCTCTCCAACTGACCAAGTCTTGCACATCTGCTTCCCAGTCGAGTATTCCTGTGCCGTCCCCTTTTCTTCTTTCCTTGGGGGTTATAAAAGAGGGCGTGCCTACTAACGTTGAATGCAGGCTTGCGAAGGGTGTAGCCTATCCATCAACGGCAATACTAGCTAAGCCTAATGGTTTATTTAAATATCGCAATATTGTTCAAGAGTTACAGAATCTATTCAGTGTAAGAGGCGTATTTATAGGATGTTGAGGCTGCGAAGAAGTCGGTTATCGAAGCGTCAAACCAATGAGAACGACAGCTAGCTAGAGTGCAGACTTCTGCTAAATTAGTAAACAAAAAATCATTTTAAAAAGCATTAAGACATTCACATTTGTTCAATGTTTACTTTTGTTTCATATTTATTTTGGTTCTACATTCATTTTGGTTTGACATTCACTTTGGTTTGACATTCAATTTGGATCAACTTTCATTTTCGTTTCACATTCCCTTTGGTTTGGCATTCACCTTTGATCAACATTCACTTTGGTTTGACATTCCCTTGGTTTGACATTTACTTTGGTTTGACATTCACGTTGGATCAACATTAATTTTGGTTTGACATTCACATTGGTTTGGCATTCACTTTGGCTTGACATTCACCTTGGTTTGACATTCACCCTGGTTTGACATTCACCTTGGATCAACATTCCTTTTAGCACTGTAAAACTGAAGATGAAAAAGATAGAAAGAAACAGAGATAAAAAACAGAAAAAATAAACGATGAGAGAGAGTGAGAGAAAGAGAGAGAGAGAGAGAGAGAAAGACCGAGAGAGAGCGAGAAAGCGGGAGAGAAAGAGAAAGAGGGAGACAGAGAATGAGAAAAAGAGAGAAACATAGAGAGAGAGACACAGAGAAAAAAAAGAGAGATAAATGGAGAGAGACAGAGAGAGAACTGAGAGAGAAAAAGAGAGAGAAACAGGGTTAGGGAGAAAAAAAGAGAGAGAGAGAAACGGGGATAGAGCGAAAGAGAGAGAGAGAAAAACAGTGAGAGAAAAAGAGAGAGAAACAGGGTTAGAGAGAAAGAAAAAGAGAGAGAGACAGGGTTAGAGAGAAAGAAAGAGAGAGAGAGAAACTGGGAGAGAGAGAGAGAGAATCAGTGAGAGAGAAAGAGAGAGAGAGACTAAAGCCATGAAAACTAGATACCATATAGGCTAATGAAAAGAAGTGCAAGATAGACCTATAACCAGAAGACTAAACACACCATTGAAAGATGTAGAGGATATTGAGAAAGAAAGCAAGAGATAGAGAGAAAGAAGAAAAGAGGAAGAAATGCGTCATTCCATTCTTTCTTTTTTTTTTATCTAGCACTAGTTTTGCAACATTTGTATACATCATGGCCAAAAACAACATGTAATTTGCTTCGTAAAATTATAATTTCGCATTAATTTCATGTTGTAAAGACTGTAAACGTATGAATCAAGTTGTCCTTTTATTTACCTTCTAGGCAGGACATCGCAACAAAGGTCATTCTGATACCCACGGTATCTACGTGGCCAAGCCTCGCTACGACCGGGCCTCTCGCGATGAGATATTTATCAACTCTCATGAAGACGGGGAACATCGTGACGCCAATTTCCCGGAAGAAGAAGAAAATGGCGGAGTAGAGGAACTCCTCGAAGACCCAGAGGACGATGGTGTTGACGATGAGGAGAGTGCTCAGGAAGCCGAGAATTACAGGTCTCAGCGCCCGCCGCTGCCGGATTCAAGAGAGGACACCCGAAGGCGACGCAACAGCTGGCGGCAGCAACCCGGAAAATTCAAGACCAGACCCAGGGTGAGAGAAAGATCCCCACGCATGCGCGACAGCGTCGCTCAGACGAGGTATTTTGATGAAGAGATAACTCCCCCAGAGAGAGAGGTTCTATCATCTTTCTATCAGGAGGAGAACGGTCCTCCGTTGTATTCGGAAAGTTCCAGGAACGCGTTCCTGACTGCTGACAAAAGATCGACGTATTATGATGAAGAGGCAGAGACGGAACCCTCTGTCCTGGACGACGAAATGGATACCAATCGGAATCTGTTGATGCGCAAGAGGAATTGTAGAAAATGTTGTTCAAAGGAATGCCATAGTCATGGTATGTCTGCTTTTCAAAGTTTGTTGGATCTATCTATAGTGCTATCATTGCTATTACAAAACTTATATCAGCTCACTTTGTCTGTCCGTCTGTCTGTCTGGCACAAATTTTTCAACACGCTATTTCTCCCGCTTTTTATTCTCGGATCAAGTTAAAACTTGGACCAATTATTCATTGTTTCTAACAAAACATGAAACATTTTTAAAAACAAAATACTTAATTAAATAGCGGTAATTAGTTAATTTTGTTTGATATCAAATGTGGAGTTTTTCCCCTTTTGATAATGTATGCTTTTTTAAAGTTAATTGTGTGTGTGTTTCGCTTGCTTTGTGTTTCAAATCTTTTCTAAAAAGAATCTTGCACTTTAAATGATGTTGCTTTACAATAACATGAGTGCGTCCAACGGGTGTCATTGTTGGTTAGAGATTTAAACTCCACTAAGACATTGGTTTTGCTGGCTAATTCATGCAATCCATTTCATGATGCCACTTCTTAAATGGCACTAGGGGAGTAGGAGCACTTCTACTACTTTGTCCTAGGACAAGGAATAAGAAATCTTCATTAATCTGACATTAGATAGTTAAACATCGGTGGTTGACCATTGTTCGGGCCACATGACACCTTCGTAAACTGTCAGCTATAGAAAAAAGATGAAATCGACATTATCCTTCCTATACATTCTGAACATTTCAATTTTATGTGGACTTCAGAGTTATGTCTCTTGCTAAAAAAAAATTACACAGTTTTGTCGCTAACATTTATACAAACCTTTTAATAATTTACGCTGTCTGTCTGTCTGGAGCGTTCAGATAACCAGCCGTATACCTGAGATGAACCGCGCAGTGTTTTCCATATCAGGCAGCTCTCCATATAGTTATTCCTTTAAAGCAGTGATGCCCAACCTAATTCGACCTGCGGGCGATGTCAATTTCCAACACACGTGTCGCCGACAAATGACAGAAAAGGTACAAAAACGAAATGAAATTGACCTGAAACATTTTTTTTAGAAACCTGTGGATCTAGTACTTTCATTCATTAATGAGATAGCTGAAAGTTACCTTTTTTTTAAACTTCGGAAAAGGGCTTCATTTCTCTACTTAAAATGTGACCAACATTAAACTAGCTTTATCAACGACTCATTTTCTTGTCTCTTTTTTTTTTATACTTCTAAGTCTATATGTAGTTTAACAACCTTTTCACTTGCGGCCCAAACCAAGTATGCGGTCATATTTATTTTATAATGTCGTTTAAATGTTGTTGTTGTTGTTGTACCAATTCATCAGAGAAAAACTGAGGGCCCTAAAGTAACTAAAGATACATTTTACTACCTTTTTTTTTCTTTTTGGAGGTTGGGATTTTCTACATCTCGATGGGCCGGATGGAACCACGTCGAGGGCCGGATCTGGTCCGCGGGTCGTAATTTGGCATCACTGTTATAAATGGATCTTTTTGAGCAAGTGTATCGATAGAGCTTTGCTGGACATGGTCGAAATTCTCTGGCGACTATCCGCAAGGGCGAATATCACTGTCACATTTTTCACCTTTCGTAACGTGTTGTCTCATTCTGTTGTGTCAGGTTTTGATGCGACAATTTATGCAAGATTACAGAATGACAAAGAAAAATAAAACATTCTTATCTCTTTTAGAACAAAAAAATTGTTCCTTTTTATGGCATACTTGCTAGGAAACCAGTGTTCGGGCTGTCTATGTAACTATGCATGGATGGCTGCCTGGTCATGCGATATGAGCGCTAGACTTTCGTTAGGTCGTAACGCTGGTTCGGGATTCATGCCCTGCCCGCTGCAATCCTCCGTCGTCCTGCGGGAGGTTTGGGCTAGGATGTAGTCATGTTAATTATCTTCAACTCTGAAGAAACATCCGAAACATGTAAAACGTTTTTTTTTTTTTACAAACTAGCTAACTACAGAATTGAGACAAATTTTCTAATGTTAGTGAAGAACCCAAGGTTATGCTATGATTTTAAATCTCTATTCTAGTGATTGTTTAACTCCTTATTCTCTAGAAAACTTTTGAACATTAATTTAACTTGAAGGCCTTGAAGAAAAAAAAAAGTCAGCTGCATGTTTCTTCTGTCAATGTTGCTAGGCTCTGCCAAGGAACGCTAACTGTTGGTTTGCACAATGAAATTAAGGGAGTAGATGCCCCTTGCCCACAGAAGGGCGGTGTATGCACCCATTGTTGCTGTATTGTAGGCAGCAAACGGGTCGGTCTTAGGCCACTACAACCTATGCGTCTGCAGTGGGCCCCGCACTTTCATATGCCCCGCGCTAATTCTAAGTGTAAATTATTATATTAAATCATTATAACCTTTGACAGGGTCTTCCTGGAAATGATTAAAATCTCCTGGTGGCAATGATTGAGAAATAAATGTTTGTACGAGCTCGCTTTCCCGAAATGCCCCAAACGACTTAATGATTGAATCAAATTTTTTTTTAACAGAACCGTTTTTCTTTAATCTCATTTAACCCCACTCCCCCGGGGCTGAAGGAAGGTCAGAGTTCAAGCATCCCGAGGAAAATCTTTCCTATTCTTACCAACACGAAATCTTAAGACTAAAATGAGTTTGATTCTTTCCCCCCCCCCCACCTCGGTCATGAACAGAGTCGGGGATAGGACGATGGTTTGTGAACATTTCATACATTCCCACAGGGCCGGCCTTAGTCATAGGCAAACTAGGCAGCCACGTAGGGCCTCCGAAAGGTAAGGGACTAGCACAGGACAAATAACATTTTTTTTTAAAGAAGAAATAGCGAAACTTGTGCCCTATGATATTGTTGGAGTACACTAGGTTTGAAATGAATTACTTAATTTGACGTTTTCCAGTTGTTGTTGTTTTTTATTTTAAACTATATTTGGGGCCACCAAAATCACTTCGCCTAGGGCCTCCAATTATCTAAGGGCCGCCTTGATTGCAGCCTTGCACTCGCTTCTGTGGCAGCTCCGAGGATGCTGTAGTAGTTGTCGATGTAGACCATTCCTTTGCCCCGCAATGGACGCTTCATCTGGGGCATCACCATTAGGTCACAAAAGCTTGAACACCCTTAGCTGTGTAGTAGATAGAGATTTCAATTCTCAATGCCGCTCGAGCCTGGAAAGGGTTGCTTGAATCAGTCAAGAAAACCAATGATTTTATTACCACAAATGTCTTGGTCAATAAAAAAAAAGTATTCTAAAAAGTGGCAAAATATGTAGGTCACAGCTGGGGCTTCGTGCCATAGATGGAAATAATTCCTAATAAATCTTCGGACTCGAAGCTAAGACTTATATCGTAGCATACTGTAGGCCTACATTATGCAGATTATGGTTTGAATTTCTTCGTTGTTTTATTTCCTGGTTTTTGTTTTAATTAAACACTTTCCTTTTTTTTATAAATTCGTTATACTATACAGTAAGTCCGAATTGAAAAGTTTAATAAATAAACAAGTCAATAAGAAGCCATCAGTTCTAAAACGTAGCAGGTTTTCATGGACAAACATATTATTAATAAAGAAACTACAGAACATTTGGTCATAATAATAAGCCCACTCGATGAATTTCTTTTTTAAAATGCGCGAATTTGTTTTAATACAAGAGCATTCTTTGCGCGCGAATATGCCTCTTCTTCTCATGGTGCGTTACGGTAGAAGACCAGTGCGCTGACGTCAGTACCTAGGAAATAACGTCATTTCGACATCAATGAATGCTTTTTAATAAGGGTGCAATTTCCATCAAAATAAAAGAAAATTGTCAAGAAATATAAGAAATTTATCGTATGGGGCTAATGTAAGTTTCCGCATTGATCCTTACTTGGTCTTCGTATGTTTCTTGATGTTTATTTACATCTAATATAGATCTAGATCTAGAGTTTATGTCGAATCTAGACAGGTCTAGTCTAAGTTCTCTAGATCTACAATAGAGTGTATAGAACGTATGGTCTAATATATAGTCGCGTCGGGTTTCGTAAGACAAAACCGGATATTGATCTGAGTCTAGCACTCTAGGTGATATTGATACTATAGACTATAGGCCTACGTCTACTGAGCTTGTCGATCATCTAGATCGAGATCTATATCTAAATCTAAGTAAGTTCATTTAAACCTAGATATAAGATCATTGGAAATGAGATCTAGATCTAGGCCTAATTTGTTGGGTTATTTTAAAAAGGGATGTGCTATCCTGTGTATGCATTCCATCATGATCTGCTGCCTGTTATAACTTATAAAGTGGTGTTATAGCCAATGTTTACATGATACATGTAGTCCTGACTCTAGAGATATGATTACACAATAGAATCTTGACCTACCTAAAATATGACAAGGAATCTATTAGTTTCTAGACCCTTAATCTTTGTTTACAAAAAAAACGTCTGTCCTGGCTCATTGAGAGAAGAGAACTACTCAATATATTTATATCATTGGAGATTGGGATTTGAGGGCCATGAAGGCTGGGGGGGGGGGGGCTTGACCTCTTTAGAGGCCCCCCCCCCTGCATTTTGACATGCGACATCATGACATGATATAATGGCGTGATCTTTAAAGTAAAAAACTAATTAAGGACACTCATTTGGGCCCTCCCCCCCCTCAAGTGGGGACCCTGAGGGAGGGGGTCAAAGTTAGACCCCCTCCCCCACCCTAGCTACCCTACTGGTGTCTATATTGCTTTGTTGTTCTTTTATTTTCACAAAACGTTTATCCAGTTCTTGTGAGATCTTGAAATAAATGTACATTTAAAACTAACACTTCAATCCATTGTAAGGTAAGGTTAAACTATAGACCGAGGCGTACAAATGTTAGCATGGTAGGGCTAAATAGATTTTCATTTTAATGTGTTTCTGGGGTAAATAATTTGTGTTTCTTCTGTTCTGGTTAAATTCTGGGAATCACGAAATAAATGAAAGGTTCAGACTTTGAGTCATACGGCTAGTACAGAGTGTTGTATTTTTAAAAACTGTGAAGACCCAACCGCGACGTAAACTTTTTGTCGCAACTTTAACCTCTTGAACAGATAAAAGCGTTAGCTGCCGACGTTTTATTAACGTTCTCTTTTTGCCGTCTGCTCCAGTTTTCAGACGAATTATTTTTAAAGTCAGTCTGTAGATAACTTAAGAAGAGCTATATCCATTCAGCGCTTTCTGCCTGGCAAGAATGAAGTCTTTGTGGGTGAGCTTAGGAAGAGGTTTAATAATTTTGTGGGACGGCTTTACAAATTACAATTAGTGTGCATGAATATATTCTTCTTCTTTTAAGCCAGCCTTTTGTTGCTGAGAGTAAGCTTTTAGCAGACTGTGCCAAGGAAAAATAGTGCGCTTTTCTCTTCAGTTGTTCAGCACTTCCGTACAGATTGTTGGTTATGTTGGGCTTATACATATAAACATATTTTAGACAATGTCGGAAGTCTTTAATGTTTGCAATAATACTAATGTGTTGCCAATATAACTACTTTTGCTATTAGAGCAGCCAATTGTGATCTTTTTCTCCTCAGCATCTACCTCCAGCGAGAGTCACGAGAATGCTCTACCGAGTGATTCACTGAAACAGGCTAGAGAGCCGGAAAGCCCTGAGGTAATTTCAATGTATTGATGGATTATTAAAGATAGCATTTGAAACCCATGTACGGTCACTCAGCGCAGTGTCGCAAAACGGATCACTTATGTATAGTGCTCCTTCTAAACAATAACTCTGTCTAAAAATTTTTTTTTTTTCTATTCCCAGGAGGTCGTCACCTCGAACCATCTCTACAAGACCATTTTATTTATTGCTTTCATCTGGTTGTTCAATGTTGCCTTCGTAATATGGTCGATGACACAGAGAAATAACGTTATTAAAATGAAAGTAACTGATTATGTTGGTATGTGCATTTATACTTTAAACGGCCCTAAGCCATTGGAGATGTAGAGGTACAGATAAGTGCATTTTTCTTTCGACAGGGGAAATAAAGTATAGATTATGTTACATATAGATAAATCCTTCCCAAATAACTGATGCCCAATCAATGAGAGAACTCTTTAGTTTTAGAGAAACAAATATTTGCTCGCTATTTTATTACATTGTACATTAGTCTTTCGTTACTGGATGTTTTCATTTATTAAGAACCTTCACAAGCGGGCAGACACTACCCTCTTTACTGATCATAGTTTGTCTATTGATGCAAGGTTGTGCTTAGGTTTGTTTTACAAGTCCCGGATGTTCCTTCACAGTTGAATATTATTCCGCCTTAGTCCAAACTCCCCGCAGTACGCCCGGTTAATGGCGTCGGGCATGGTTTAAACCCGGGACCATTGAGAAGACAGTCCAGAACGCATATCACACGACCAGGCAACCTTAAAAGAAATAAATTTAGTTAATAAAAATAAGATAATTAAATCCATCTATTATCAATGAGCGTTGTCGTTTCCAAGTAAGAAAACCTGATGAGAGGTAGGCTCGTATGTCTACTCGGCATCTCCAGTTCCATTCTATCTATGGTGGCAGATTATGTCAACTTCATCTGTTTCTATGGACGACCTTAGCTATGACCAAACACTTTACTCAGGGGCGTACCAAGAAACTTGAATCTAATTCCAATCTTCTTCTGGATTTGAACTTGGGATCCCTTTAGCTATTCAGACATCACGGCCACCATCCACTAAGCCATCACGGCCACCATCAACTAGGTCATCACGGCCACCATCCACTAAGCCATCACGGCCAACATCCACTAAGCCATCACGGCCAACATCCACTAAGCCATCACGGCCACCATCCACTAAGCCATCAAGGCCACCATCCACTAAACCATCACGGCCAACATCCACTAAGCCATCACGGCCAACATCCACTAAGCCATCACGGCCACCATCCACTAAACCATCACGGCCAACATCCACTAAGCCATCACGGCCAACATCCACTAAGCCATCACGGCAAACATCCACTAAGCCATCACGGCCAACATCCACTAAACCATCACGGCCAACATCCACTAAGCCATCACGGCCAACATCCACTAAACCATCAAGGCCACCATCCACTAAGCCATCACGGCCAACATCCACTAAGCCATCACGGCCACCATCCACTAAGCCATAACGGCCAACATCTACTACGCCATCACGGCCACCATCAACTAAGCCATCACGGCCAACATCCACTAAGCCATCACGGCCAACATCTACTAAGCCATCACGGCCAACATCAACTAAGCCATCACGGCCAACATCCACTAAGCCATCACGGCCACCATCCACTAAGCCATCACGGCCAACATCTACTAAGCCATCACGGCCAACATCCACTAAGCCATCACTGCCACCATCCACTAAGCTATCACGGCCACCATCCACTAAGCCATCACGGCTACCATCCACTAAGCCATCACGGCCAACATCTACTAAGCCATCACGGCCAACATCTACTAAGCCATCACGGCCAACATCTACTAAGCCATCACGGCCACCATCCACTAAGCCATCACGGCCAACATCCACTAAGCCATCACGGCCAACATCTACTAAACTATCACGGCCACCATCCACTAAGCCATCACGGCCACCATCCACTAAGCCATCACGGCCACCATCCACTAGGCCATCACGGCCAATATCCACTAAGCCATCACGGCCAACATCCACTAAGCCATCACGGCCAACATCCACTAAACCATCACGGCCGCCATCCACTAAGCCATCACGGCCACCATTTACTAAACCATCACGGCCAACATTTACTAAACCATCCCGGCTACCATCGGGAACAGGATCCGAGCTAAACTTTGATAACAAAATGTATCATATGTCATTTACCACTCGGCCACCTAATTAGCCAGTTGAAAAAAAAATATATATGCATATATTTTATACATTTATTACAAAGCTTCTATAAATTCACTGTCTGTCTGTCTGTCTGTCTGATTAAAAAGTTTGTATTCGTTATATCCTCCACATCCCATCGCGGATCAAATTGAAACTGTGTACAATTATCTTTTTATTTGACATACCAACAAAAAAATCAATAACAATTTATTAATTATCTATTGGTAATTAATTATTTTGTTTAATATTTCGAATAAGGGAAGGAATTTTTACTTGACTGATAAGGTGGTATACATTGAATTAGTCCCCTTTATTGTTTGTAGAAAGAAAATGTCTAAATAACCATAAAACCATTTTGTTATGAGCAGCTCCTTGGCACAGTGTTTAATGTACTGGCTTAAGGAGGGCTTCGAATTCGTGTCGCTCACTTTTTTAAAATAAAAACATTTCAAAAGTGATCAACCAGATATCCGCTTCTTCCCCCCCCCCCCCTTTTTTTTTTTCCCAACTGGTCCAGACGAGTGACCAAAGCGCATTGAGAAAGATATAAGCATAACATTGCACTATATAAAAACGATTGGTAAAAATATTTCTAATCGCACAGATTCATTATTGTTACCGTTTTATTTATTACTGTTATTAAGATTTATTACTTATTTAATTACAAGACTTATCCAAACCAATTGATACAACTACACTTAATATAAGATTTTTTTTTTGAAGTATTTTTTTTGTATTTTGCTTGTTTTAAATCATAACTGGAACTGAAACAACAATAATTCTTACTTACATCTTGTTTTAATAATGTATAGTGCGCCCACCCGGAACTTCATGCCGTGATGAAAACATTCAAGTAAAGGATGTGTATTTGCAGGCTATAAAATACAACATTGCTTAAGTCTTATGACTTGAAGTCAGAACATTTTTTTATCGCAGAATTTAACTAAAAAAGAACAAAAATTCTTTGAGCACTACGAGATATTGTAGAAACATAACATACTACTTTGTAACTGCTACTGTATATATAGGACACTATTATGTTTTTTCGTTTCTTTTTTTTTTGTTTTAGACCCACAGCGCCCTTCGATACCAGAACCTCGTAAAAAAGCTCTGAATGAACGCAAGGATAAAACATCACAAACTGCCATCCACCCACCAACCCGAGCTTACCACAAGCATCAAGCCCCATCCGAGGCCGAGCCCTCACATCCTCAGCTTCCCGAATATTCCCCCACCTATAACCCCCCACCGCCGCCACGCCCCTACGAGCGTAATGCTGTCGTCGCCAAGGAGCCGCCTGTGAGCGTAGAGCCGTACAGCCCGACAGACTCGCTTACAGACATCCCGGTGCGGCTCTACTTCAAAGATATAACCGAAGATCAACAGTACAATTCCCGACTGATAAAGGAGTATGCCAACCCGGCGCCAAGGCATGGGAGCCAAGAGGCCAGGCCGGACCATACCTTTGTGTCGTCGGAAACTGCCCAGGGCATTGATGAAATGGTGCACAGTGGAAATGTGCTAGCCGACACTAAACTAGCAGATGGATCCTATACACGTAAAGCGCGCCCAGGCCATTCAGGGTAAGATTACAATCTATGCTATTAAATAAGATGTATCAATTTACAAAACTTTAAAGGAATGCACTCGTCAATAATATTTCTTCTCTCTCTCTCTATTATATATATATATTTTTTTACTTATGTATTACTTGGGTATATATATATATATATATATATATATATATATATATATAGAGAGAGAGAGAGAGAGAGAGAGAGACAGATAGATAGATGGATAGATAGATAGAGCCCTAGTGTTACGCGTGACATAATTAGGTGTTCCACGAACTACTGAAATAATTAACTAGTAGTCCACCACGTGAATTTAATCTTTCTAAAAACAACAACAACAAAATCAATGTGTGCCGCTAAATACTCAGAATGTGCGAAGTGCTCTTTTCGGGAAACACGGGCTTACATGTTAACATGTTAAAACAAATAATTTGAAATAAATTTGATGTGGTCCTTAAAAAAGTATTTTAAATTACATTTATTTCAATATGAAGTCCCTAAAAACCGAACATTAAGAGTACCCAGCACTTTTTGTTATAGCTTGAAGGAACAGTAAACAAACATTGAGGTGCTGTAAAGTTTATTAGAGTATCTATTTATAGAGAATATCTATCTACTTTGTTGTAGAAGTTAAAAACAGTTCCACCTGCAGACCTTGATGATCTATAAGGCAGATGATGTAAAGGTTTCTCTGGCTTAGGGCTAACGAGGGTGTCATGTGGCCAGCACAACGACCAACCGCCTTTACATTCCCCCATCTAATGTCAGGTACCCACTAGAGCTGGGTGGGCTCAGAGGCCTCCACGGATCTAGGAATTAAAAATCTCAGTCTACAAGGATTCGAACCCCGCACACCCGGTTCGGAAGCCGCTTTACCGCTCAGCCACCGCGCCTCCACTTTATTGTATAACACGTTGGTAAAGTTATACAAGCTCGTGCAACTGATCCAATTACATTTGTTTTGGAGAGGTGAGAGCTTACCGTTCTGCTTCATTGAAATACAGAATTAAACATTTATGAATGAAATTGAATACGCAGCTCTGACACACACACAGTGTAGGACATGACAAACTCAGTGTAGGACATGACAAACTCGGTGTAGGACATGACAAACTCAGTGTAGGACATGACAAACTCAGTGTAGGACATGACAAACTCAGTGTAGGACATGACAAACTCAAGTAGAACATGACGCACTCAGTGTAGGACATGACGCACTCAGTGTAGGACATGATGCACTCAGTGTAGAACATGACAAACTCAGTGTAGGACATGACAAACTCAGTGTAGGACATGACGCACTCAGTGTAAGACATGACAAACTCAGTGTAGGACATGACAAACTCAGTGTAGAACATGACAAACTCAATGGTAGGACATGACAAACTCAATGTAGGACATGACAAACTCAGTTTAGGACATGATACAACAATCTATGTCCTTTTATACTTAGGATACAAACTGTTGAAACTTTAAATTCTTATCAAGTCACTCAAATCACTCAGCTTATGACTTGACCCTGTGGAAGTCTCAACTTATTCAACATATGACCTGACATTCTCAGCGTATGGTTTAACACATTCACGTATGACGTGACATTACACCGTTTGAGTTAATACAATCAAAAAGGATATGACTGGGAATATCACATCCAACATATGACAAGACATATTCTGCGTTTGACTTTAACACATTCAACACATGACTGGACATATTCAGCGTGTGACGTAACACATCCAACATATGACTGGACATATTCTGCGTTTGACTTTAACACATTTAACACATGACTGGACATGACAAAACACACTCAGAAGTTGATCTAATACACTTACAGCTTATTCAATTGGTATTTGTTTAAACATTTCTAATAAAAATAATGTCATTCTTTGAAAGCTTATGTCTTTGGTAGACATACAATTATGTATAGTTGGGTATCGATACAACACTATGATTATTTGATGCAGGTTTCGTGTTTAGGTATCGTTTTTACAATCAATATATTTTTATAAACTAAAGTTCCCCTTTCAGACCTTGCGATCTATAGGGCAGATGATGTTAAGGTCATCTGTTTCTTTGGCCAACGGTTAACGTGCAGGGTGTCATGTGGCCAGCACAACGACCAACCTCCTTTACCTTCCTTAATTAAAGTCAGGTACCATTAGAGTTGGGTGAACTCAGGTACGCCCTAACAATCCCGAAGTTCAAAATTCAGTCTTCACCGAGATTCGAACCTAGGACCCTTGGTTCGGAAGCCAAGCGCTTAACCACGCAGGTTAATAGAATTAAATAGATCTAAATTTCTACAATAAAGCATCTTTTTCGACGAGTATAAAGAATATGCGCGAGTTTTGCAAAAACACATTTAATTGTAATAAATGCGACCAGGGCCAGCCTTGAATAAATGGAGGCCCTAGGCGAAGTGAATTTTGGTGGCCCCAAATAAAATTAAAAAAAAAAGAAGAGGAAGATACAGAAACAGAGAAAAATTAAAACTACGCAATTTATTAAAATATAAACATATTAATATATCTAAATGAGCTGAAATTCATTTATCGCTATTTCCTTAGTAGAGACAGAGTTAGAATAGTAAACATAGAGTCATAATGCTCTACTATGTTTGAGATCTGACCCAGGTTGCGCAGTCTTATGTTATTTTTTATTTAGTCCTGTGCTAGGCCCCCACCAATTGAAGGCCCTTGACGGCTGCTTAGTTTGCCTATGCGTAAGGCCAGCCTTAATGCGACATGATATAGATATAGATTTCAATTGATCTAATTTATCAACAGAAGTTTGATGTCCCGGATTGAGAGAGTGAAACACTCGGAATATGACATGAACTCTTCAAGATCGAGGTTTGTGTCTCCGGAACACAAGACAGATTGGAGTGTTGGTAAGAGATTCAATTATCTCACAGCAGGTTTACCTCGACACACACATACGAGCAATCAAAATCATTACGAAGATCGAAAGTTCGGTCGAAATTTGCGGTCCAACGAACATACATCGTTTCTTGGCAAGGAAATGAACAAAGGTAATAACCTTTGGTTGAAAGATAAGCTTAAAACTAGAAGTCTTAGCAATGCTTCCACAACTGCGATTCCAGTTTCAGAAGAAAAAGCTATAAAAAATTCCCTAATCACGCGATCTTTGTCAGCGACAACGCAGTGCCAATATCTTCATTCGGCCAAGTGTAAAAGCACAGTTGTACCCCCAAAAAATGAAAAGGCAGAGGATAATAACAAGGTTGATGTCCTCAAAACTGCTCTACGGTCCCCTTTGCTGAAACAGGACAACATTTCCATGAAAACGAAGGAAAAGGATGTTTTGAAAAGTCATGATGATGTTCTACGCCCATCACACATAGTCGATGTTCTGACCAGATATTTTGAAAGAATGGAAGAGACGAGATGTCTTTCAAAACCTTCAACTGTCACTTTAGAAGGTGAGCGAAAAGATGTTAAAGAAAACATGTACAAAATCTTCAACATGTATGGTAATCAAATGCAGGAGGGTATCCCCCATGAAAAAAGTCGCGGTAAACCTAAACCAGTTATGCCTCCGCCCCCTCTAGGGTATCACATTCGAAGCTGCTGCAGCAGTTCAGACACCACCATTCGTGAAGTAGACAGCAAGTTTGAGCTCAGTTATCCAGTCAATCAAGCTACAACCCCTTCGACTAGCGAACGCACATCGGACGTTGAGGACAAGCAACAGAAGCGCTTCAAGCAAGATCAGATTATAAATCAAAACAAAACTAAACACATGAATAAAGAATCTTCTGATAGCGTACGCATTGCAGCCACAAAAGATCATCAGACTGGTGACTGTGATATCCTGAAGAAGTATGTCATAGTACGTAAAGTAAGTTTCAGCAAATCCTCTTCAAAGCAACGAAAAGAAACCAGCCAAACTTCAGCATGTCACCGTAAATCCAGCATTCATGTCAAAAATGACAAGAAAAACAAAGATAAATTGCGTCAAAATGTAGACTCCTTCGACAGCAATGACACAAAGCTCAAGTTCGCAAAGAGTTCACAAATTCTTTCCACTAATGACGCAAAGCTTCATACTAACGGAATTCAATATTTGGATAAACACTCTAAAACTGAGAAATGTGGCTCCAAGAAAGTCGTTTTATATTTTTACGACCCTGCCCAGAAGTCAGAAACCAAAAAGAGAAAGAAGAACTACACTACTTCGGTGCCTATGAAATTTGTTGAGCGAAATTGTAACAATGATAATGATTTGCTGAAACATGCTGTCAGGTTTAAAAAGAGTTCACCTTACGAGAACAACGAATCCAAAGTGAAACACTCTTGTTTTAATTACAAACCTTTTTTAAAACGCAAGCATTCGTACAAGAAAATTCCCCTCTCTGGATGTGGCTTGTCGACCTCATCGACTGCTCTGAACGTTAATGCCAACAATGGTTCGTCTGACAAAGAGAATGATGGGGATGTCAGCGCCTCGGAGCAAGGTGGGGATGACTTAGAGATTGTCTCAGTGTCTGACATCACAGAGTCGACTGTGGTGCCGCAAACAGAAGAGAAAGCTGATATCCCTGATGAGAATGCTACGTTGGAGCCCAACTCAGATGCTGTAGAGGATGCACTCCCTGAAGCTGTGGCTGATACGGCGCAGACAGAGTCTAGCCCAAAGACAAAAATCGACGACGATGCTTGGGAAAACAGAAAAAGTATAATAATGCAAGCGTGTCACGAAGCGATCAAAAATAGACTACAGAGACAGAGCTCTGAGGATAACGTGGAGACCGAAGAAAGCACCCCGACCACCTCACTGGAACTGGAGCGAAAGGCATCTCTTCCAGTAAAACTTACGACGGACAACCCCCCTGAAACTACTCCCATGTCACCAACCCCTCCGTACAAAGACCTATCTCCAAACGGATTAAATAAAAGAAAGAGGAAGCTGAAAACCACCGAGCTCTACATCAAGTTTGAGAGTAATATATCTAAAAAACTCACCGCGACGATGGTGAAAGATAAGAAGATTGCTTCAAGTAAGATTCTTTCGGAGCGGAGGTCCTTGCAGTTCCCAATAGAAAGCTGTAAGCTGGAGGAGGAGAAGAAATATGTGTGTGAAACACCAAGGATGACGAAAATTGTCAGAGGAAATGACGAGAAGCTCGATAAAAAAAAGAGGAAGCAGAACTCGGAAACCAGTCTGGAGCATCTTGAGAACAAGGAAGATTTTCGCAGTTCCTGGGCACGTGACCAGACTGACGATGTAAGTGCTGATCGCAAAAATTCCGAGCATCGATTCGACGCTGTCAAAGATCTATTAAGTGCAGCGTGCAAAGGAGAAGACTTTGAAGCCTCGGAACAAGTTCCTACACCAACACCGATTTTAAATCCCAAATCAAGCTCGCCGAGTCTTCCTACAGCTCGAAATGCATTTTGCGATGTTAAAGTTAAGAGCGCCACCAGCGACGTGACTTCGTACAAGGGAAAACTTTTACAAGCCGCTGTTGATGCCGAGACGGCACAGAGCAGTTCTTCTGATATCAAAGAAGGAAGTCGTAAAAGTGAGCCTTCATCTACTCATAAACTAAAAGAGCGCGTTGTGAAGAGAAGCAGGCATAAGAGCTCCAGTAGCCCCATAGGTACAAAGAAGGGTACTAAGAAAAAGCGTACATCCTCTAGCAGAAGCAAAAAATCCGCGGATGAAGGAAGCAGAGAGAAATCTAAGGACTCATCGAAGAAGCACGTGTTCAACGTGTCCAAAAAGAGTCCTGTTAGAAGTCCCAAAAGCGGTGAGGTCAAAGCGAAAAAAAAATCCTCCAAGAGTAAAGATATTCACGGCGATGATAACAGCACTAGCGAAGGCAAGTCGGAGAAAATTAAGACCAAAAAAAGTGAGAAGTCTGGCGAAAAGAAGAAGAAAAAGAAAAAACGTGAAGAGGTGGAGCAAGACCAAAGCGAAAAAGATGACGACAGTTCATTGAAACAAGTCTCGTCCAGTGCTCCAGTTCAGATACCAAGTTGTGAAAGAAGTAGAAGTCCTACCCCTCGAAGCTCCCCTGCATTTAGATCTGCTTCACCAACGGCGGTGTCGTCTAAAAGTCGCTTGAAAGATAGCAAGCAAAAGAAGACCTCTAAGAACGACATGTCGTCAGATTCAGAAAGCCAGGCAGCGGAAAGATCCAACAGTCTAAACACAGACTTGCCCAACGAGAAAAGTGAAAAAACACGCAAAATGAGAAAGAAAAGTTGTTCTGTTTCGTCAGCTGACAACATAGTCAATTCTTCTAGTGTGAAAAGACTTAGGCCTACGGAATCTGTTCCGGTATTTGTGGATCACGTCACATCAAATCAGTCGTTGAAATCCGACAAAACAGAAAGAAGTACACAGTCCAATTCATCCGTTAAAATGAAAAAGGCTGATAAAGATCTACAAAAGGCGGAGCTGGGTTGGAATGGCTCCTTAGCTTCTGATCATGTCAAGCAAGCGGAAGAAAAGTCAAAAATTCTTCACAGACGTAAAATGAAGTACATGATAGTAAAGGTAAAAAATGATAAGTTAGCCACTAGATTGCGGAACTCCACCAAAAGTAATGAACCACCGGAAGGTGATAGTATCGGTAGCCACAGTGAAAACGAGATTAAAAGTGAAAATACGTCGCGAGAAAAGGTCGCTGGTAGCAATCAGCCAAAGTCTGTTCAATTCTCTGAAAGCATAGAAGACATGGAGGCCCAGAAGAGAGCGTCTTCTGAAGATATCTTAACGCCTCCAACCGAGGAAGACGCCCCAGAGCAGCGAAACTCGGAAAAAAGTGATACTGAAGCAGAGTTAGATGAAGATAGATCAACAACAGAGGCAGATACTGTCAGAGAAAAGACACAGGAGGTAACTCAGAGATCTCATAGCACTCCTCCGGCAAAAAGAAAACCGGTATGGCTGAATGGCAAAAAGCCAGAGGTCAACAGACCCGTTCCTATGCAGCGACAAAGCTTAATAGGCGGCAATCCAGGGAAACTAAAGCAGAGACAATCTTCCGACGCTGTCATAAAAAGCACTCGTTTTGGTGGCCACGTATCATACCCGACTAAGCCAGCGGCGTCACCCAGGACTAGCGCTTTAAGTTTAGGAACTAGGCTGGGAACATCTCGAGCCGTCATGCTAAACAGTGGCCAACCAGGGCCTCCGGTGACCAAAGCCAAGAAAGTGACGGTAATGACTGGCTCCCCAGTCGATATAAGAGAAATCATTGAAGGCTCCTCGGTGGATGCATCAGACCACAGCAAGGCTTTTGTTGTCCGACCAACCAAATCTGTTCCCGCGTTCGGCCGTAACCGCGTGGGCATAGAAACAAGTTCTGGCAAGCGACTCAAACACGCCTCATTCAGCAAGAAGAAACTGGGTCGGTTTCATGAGAATATGTCGGTGAGATCCATCTCATCCAACGACACAGGAGACGAACATATTCGGAACTTGCACAAGTCCAACGGCATGTCCAGCCCTACCCTCTCTTCGATGACAGATCTGGACGAAGCATCGTCTTACACTAGAGGTAACCCGACCTCTTCACTGACCCACGGTCATCTTCGACGAAAGGAGAAGAAGATAAAGAAACGCGTCACCAATCCAAACACCCCGGTCAACTGGCAGCTCGTGCCCGTCTCCCAGGACCAGAATGCTATTCCAACAGCTCCTTACAGTGACTACAGTGATTACGTAAGTACAAATTGAGTACAGATTACCTTTAGAGAAAAAAAGACTTGCACAAGCCGCAGATTACATTTAGAGGAAGAAGAGGAGCGCATGGCGCGATTAGCTTTAGATGACGCAATTACATTTAGAGGACGCAATTACCTGTAGAGCACGCGATTAGCTTTAGAGGACGCGATAAGCTTGAGAGAAAAGTGACGTGATCAGGTTACGCTTAGCTTTAGAGGACTCGAATACCCTTACAGGACACAATTACCTTTAGAGGACGCGATTACCTTTACAGGACGCAATTATATTTACAGGTCGCGTTTTCATTTAGAGGAAGCTATAAGTTTTAGAGGAAAATGATGTGCTCAGTCTGTGATTAGCTGTAAAGGACGCGATTACCTATAGAGGACTCGATTACCTTTATAGGACGTGATTACCTTTAGAGGATGCGATTACCTTTAGTGGACGCGATCAGTTTTAGAGGATAGAGACTTGCGTAGTCTGCCATTATCTTAAGAGAAAATTGACGTGCTCAGGCCGCGATTACCCATAGAGCATGATATAAGTGCTCAGGCAAAGCGGAAACGTAAAGAGGTGGGCTTCATAACAGATAACATTAAGAGACCAGTACATGCAATTATTTGTCTGGCAATCTTTCTGAGTCAACTAATGTTCTAAACATTATCTGGACATCACGTCCTAGCTATGAGATTGTTCACTTGAGGTAATTACCTTGACCTATAGATTTATTTGTAATGTGAAACAGACTCTAAAGAGTGCATGTAATCCAATGCCATTTACTGCAGAACATGTTAGGCTTTTAAAATCGATGAATATCTTGATCTACACTTGAGACAAAACAGATAAAATATATTTCTTTGTCCATGTGCTATGAGTGTCAGTGCTTGGAACGGGTAACCTGTAATAACCAGGAAGAGTTGAAGTCATTAATTAACGTGTTGGACGTAATTGTCTTCTTGTTTGAAAGAACGTCTGTCATTGATAAGATAAGATAAGATTCACTGCTAGAAATTATTGAGATCTTTGAAATGTGCCTTACTTTATTATGAATGTAGAAAAAAATAGATACAAATAGAAATACACGAGAGATGTAAGGTTAAGAACTCATTTGTTAAACAGGAAACCTTATTTAAAAACAGATTTAGTGCTAGAAATTGCTCTTTTATCCTAGATTGAATCCAAAAAGCGTTTCTTGTTGTTCTGTTTCTAGGATGTCTTCCAGTTAGGTCTGTCCTGGATGGTCCAGAGATTCTTCCACCGCATCACAAATTTCAACCCGATGCAGCGCGCTAATAACCCAACCGCTTCTGGGGACATGACAACGCAACGTATTGCGGACTAACCAGGAGTGACCATCAGCCCACAACAGCAGTAGGAAACATGGAGGCACAATTCCCAAATTTCTGAAATGTCACAAAATAAAAGAATATTAATTCTGTTCAGATAATCATGTTAGATTAATTGAATTCTCGTTCAGAAGTAGATGCCTATAAAATAATTGTTTTAATTAAATTTACAAAGAATAACCCAAAAGTGAAAGCCTTATTGGGATACAAATCCGAGTATATGTAGCCATTGTATGATACTATAATCTGACCCTTTTTTTTTTTTTTTTTTTTTTTAGAAATGCTTCATAAAATATTGATTCTATATCTGACTGTTGCCATTAATTAGCCCATTGTTTTCAAAGCATGGAGATAAAAGAAGACGCTTATAATGATAGTCTTGTGTAGTTAAGTCATCCTGGCTACATTTAGTCAATATTATTCTAAAATTGTTTCATTGCTAAATAAAAATCGTCAAATTTTTTGTTGGTGGAAGGGGGAAAAAAGGGGGGGGGGGTAGAATGAAAATAAATTTTTGAACTGTAACACAAAAAAAAGTGTTGAAATTTAGAACATCGGAGTCCAATACAAGTATCAATTGAGATCTCAATAGTTGTATGACCAATGTTTACTGTGTAGAACTTTGCTTATTAATGAACTTTGGACAGCAATGGAACCACAACAAATCATCAACTGGAAATATGGACATTTTGTTTGATGGGCACATTAATAATAAACAAACTAATTATGTAACCAAGACAACCAAAATGTGTTTACTTTTATTTTCTTTTTTTTTGCTTTTGTGACACATTTTCTTTTGGTATGGTAGATAAAGAAATAAATTAAATGAAATTGAGCTAAAAAAGAAAACTATAACTTGTGAACTATTTATAGCTCAGATTGAATTGGGGCGAGTCAAGGGTGACGACTGTGAGTTGCTATTGTCATTTTCGATTTTGAACGCTTGCAGAAGAATGTGTTTTATTTATGATCCTAATAAAAATGAATGTCTACTAATAATTACTTACTGTGTTAACACGAGATTTTATTTGTAGCCTCTGATGTTTAATATTTACCCCTCCAGTAAATACATGTCAATCTTATGTACAATGTCTGTATCATGTTTGTGAAGAGATTTTACTAGCATCTGCTGGTTAGTTGATCCCAAGGTTCCATCACTGTCAAAACAGAACCTTACAAAATGATCGAACATTTGTAGAAGTTCCTGAGATATTTTATTCCAACACTGGGATGACGTCTGTGTCTATGTTATCTATTACGATATTGACAGGGGAAGTCGTGGCAATAACTGGCTAGCTATTCCTTTTACTTACTAGCCTTAACCACCGGCTACGCCAGCATTTTAACACTCTCACTTACATACGTATATAGTTCGTCCATCGTGGTTCGATGAAGACCACTTTGTCATCCAGGGGGCTGAGGGCTTTGCACTGGGGTTTTATGCCTCCTCATGTGGCTGGTGAGACCTATGTGAGCCCGGAATGTTCGGCCGCACACTGGGCAGGTTATTCCAGCTGGAGCTAGTGTCGTTTGTCTTGCTTTTCTTTTCTGGCGTTTTTCTTCTGCCAGCGTTGTTCTTCTTTTCTCAGCAACCTGTGCGCCAGTTTTCACAGCGCGACGCCATGATGCTCTGTCATGTGCCTCTGTCTCCCAGGTGCCTGGGTCTATGCTGAACGCCTTCAGAGAAGCTTTGAGAGTGTCCCTGAAGCGCTTTCTTTGACCACCTTGCGAGCGCTTTCCTTCGTTTAGTTGGCCATACAAGAGACGTTTAGGGATGCGGTGGTCTTCCATTCTGTAGACGTGACCTGCCCATCGCAGCTGGGACTGCATCAGGATTGTGTGGATGCTTTGTAGACACGCTCTTCGAAGGACTTCTGTATCTGGTATTTTGTCTTGCCATTTGACATTTAGCATTTTTCTCAGACATGTTATGTGGAAGTGGTTTAGTTTCTTTGCATGTTTACTGTACACTGTCCATGTTTCTGAGGCATAGAGCAATGTAGGGAGGATGACTGCTCTATAGACCCCTAAACATACGTATAACACGTAACGTGTAGTATCTGTTAGGTTCTATTGGAAAGGCCAGCTCTATAACACGCACATACACACACTTTTGGCCCGTTAATATCTTTATATCTAAATATATAGGTCACAGCTGGGGCTGCGCAGCCACGGGAAATACTGTATTCCTCACTAATCTTCGGACTCGAAGACAAGCCTTATAAGTATGTTTCTAAACTAATGACGTCAGTATAGCTGTCACGTTCAAGATTTGACATTACTGGTGTAGCTACACTTGATAATGTTTAAGGAAAAAAACAGCATTAGTAATGTTAAGTTTCATAGCTCTATTCAATTTGTAATTTCGTGGAACCTGGAACCTTCTGGGTGGAACCGGGACACGGTTCTTTGAAAGTTGATGCATATCGTTGGGAAACGAATGGCTAGTTAGTTGGCCACAATGACAAAACTCTGGTTTGACAGTTATAATTTTTCAAAGTAAAAACAAAAAGAAATTTAAATTTGGTTGGAGAACAAAAAAAAAATCTTTATCCTAAACGGACTTTATGTATTCGGGTATTTCCGCATATAAGCCCTATTCATTCAAGAGTAGCCTATGTTAATGAATGTTAGGTAACCATAGACATATATAAATATAGACTGGACGATAAAGAACAAATTATTATCGGAAATATTTGGGAAAAGAGAAGTGTGTAGATCCACATCACAAACCTATATATATTTGCCTATGTCTATGATTATGAAACAAAGACAAAATATTAGGAATATGGAAGTTTTGTACTTTTCAAAACTAAAGATCAAAGGTATATATTGGCTGAAATGTTAGTCCTAGAATTTATAGCTCAATCGCCGCCATTTTTTTTTCACATAGATAGAGTACATAAAACATATTGACTCCCCCCAAATAAAAATAACTTCCTACTTCCAGTCTATATTTATTTATGTCTATGTAGGTAACATTTTGCGCATCGTATTGTAAGTCTAGATCTAAAGAACTTATTGGAATTGTATAAAGTCTAGTATCTATACATTTGCTAAATCTGGATTCTTTCTCGGGATGGGGGCGAGGGGAAGTAACAAATGTCTTAATTGATGAAGAGAAAAACAATTGCTCTATAAGTTGTCTTTTTAAAAAATAGCAACATGTCTCGTATATTGAGCACAGAAAAAATTGATTTCATTTAATATTTGTATTAAATAATATAAAGTAGCATTTGGAATGTAAACAATTTTCATCTTGCAAATGAAGTTACATCGCTTTCGATTCCGAGTGAAGTAGGCCTACTATTTCAAATGACCACGCAAACGTGCATATTTCTCCACATCTAATGCAAACAAAGCCGTTGTCCTGTTGTAGTTTTTTTTTTTCTGCAAGGATCCTTCTTAGCGTCTGAAATGTGAGTCCTGCAATCTTTAGTTGTTTTTAAAATGTTTACATGTTGTTGTTTTTTTCAGATGTTGAAGGTAATCTACTTCCTAGCCCAAGCCTGCCGCAGGACGACAGTGGAATGGCAGAGGGAAGGGGATGAACCAGGGACCATGGAGACGACCGAACAACAGTCCAGCGAGCATACAGCACGATAGCGCAACCCTCAAGCTCTTTAATTGTCTCTTCAATATATATATTAGCATTAAACAGTGTCCGTTTTTTGCTAGGCAATATGTGTTAATGTGGGGGCTAGAACCTCCCTTCCCTTTTTTGTATACTTCCAATAGAACTGTCCTCCCCTATATTTTTAGCACGTCAATTATAGTGTATGTTACTTCTTCACTTTACTTCTCTCTTTCCCTCTCTTTCTCGCTCTTTCCCTCTCCTTCTTCTCTTTCTCTCTCTTTACCTCTCCTTCTCTCTCCCTGTCTTTCTCTTTCTCTCGAACCTTCCTACTTTTTTTTCAGCCTGCGCATCGATATGTTCTACGATTTAGATTTGTTACTTTCATTGGAATTACATGTTCTCTCTTTCCTTTTATTATATATATTGCTATAAATTCCAGGAAAACACTCAACAGGTTAATGATAACGTAGATAAAGATTTTAATGATTAAATAAATAACACACACAAACCACAGAATGTCAGTTTGTTTTAGATCTAGTTTGATTGAACGAAATAAGCCGGCGTTTACTATCATGTCTTCATTTCCTTCTTCCTCTTGTTCCACGCTCGTGTGGAACTGTGTCTAGTGCGCACCATTTATCTCAGTGCGGGAATAGAACCATGTATCTCAGTGCGGGATTTACAACAATATATATAATTTCCCTTTTTAAACCTTTCGCTAGGGCAGATGATTAAAGGTTATCTGTGGCCCGTCGTTAACGAGGGTATGATGTGGCCAACACAACTGCCTTTACTTTTCCCCAACTTACGTCAAGTACCCATTAGAGCTGGGGGCACTGAGCTGCCCCCTAAATGCCCAAATTAAAATTTCCAGTCTTTACCAGGTTTCAAACCCGCGATTCCTCAGTTTGAAAGACAAGTGCTTTACTACTTAGTCACCTTTGTATAGAAATGATAAAGCTTGTTTTCGAGTACCAAGATTAATAAGGAAATGATAAAGCTTGTTTTCGAGTACCAAGATTAATAAGGAAATGATAAAGCTTGTTTTCGAGTACCAAGATTAATGAGGAAATGATAAAGCTTGTTTTCGAGTACCAAGATTAATGAGGAAATGATAAAGCTTGTTTTCGAGTACCAAGATTAATGAGGAAATGATAAAGCTTGTTTTCGAGTACCAAGATTAATAAGGAAATGATAAAGCTTGTTTTCGAGTACCAAGATTAATGAGGAAATGATAAAGCTTGTTTTCGAGTACCAAGATTAATGAGGAAATGATAAAGCTTGTTTTCGAGTACCAAGATTAATGAGGAAATGATAAAGCTTGTTTTCGAGTACCAAGATTAATGAGGAAATGATAAAGCTTGTTTTCGAGTACCAAGATTAATGAGGAAATGATAAAGCTTGTTTTCGAGTACCAAGATTAATAAGGAAATGATAAAGCTTGTTTTCGAGTACCAAGATTAATGAGGAAATGATAAAGCTTGTTTTCGAGTACCAAGATTAATGAGGAAATGATAAAGCTTGTTTTCGAGTACCAAGATTAATGAGGAAATGATAAAGCTTGTTTTCGAGTACCAAGATTAATAAGGAAATGATAAAGCTTGTTTTCGAGTACCAAGATTAATGAGGAAATGATAAAGCTTGTTTTCGAGTACCAAGATTAATGAGGAAATGATAAAGCTTGTTTTCGAGTACCAAGATTAATGAGGAAATGATAAAGCTTGTTTTCGAGTACCAAGATTAATGAGGAAATGATAAAGCTTGTTTTCGAGTACCAAGATTAATGAGGAAATGATAAAGCTTGTTTTCGAGTACCAAGATTAATGAGGAAATGATAAAGCTTGTTTTCGAGTACCAAGATTAATGAGGAAATGATAAAGCTTGTTTTCGAGTACCAAGATTAATGAGGAAATGATAAAGCTTGTTTTCGAGTACCAAGATTAATGAGGAAATGATAAAGCTTGTTTTCGAGTACCAAGATTAATGAGGAAATGATAAAGCTTGTTTTCGAGTACCAAGATTAATGAGGAAATGATAAAGCTTGTTTTCGAGTACCAAGATTAATGAGGAAATGATAAAGCTTGTTTTCGAGTACCAAGATTAATGAGGAAATGATAAAGCTTGTTTTCGAGTACCAAGATTAATGAGGAAATGATAAAGCTTGTTTTCGAGTACCAAGATTAATGAGGAAATGATAAAGCTTGTTTTCGAGTACCAAGATTAATGAGGAGTGCAGTATTCATGTTGCTAAGCAGTCCCAGCTGCGACCTACATATTTCGACATCCTGCGTAGATATAATTCTTGTCCGCCTGTGGTCGAGTTAGATGTTCCTGTTCAACGTCTACGTGTCCTCAGCTTTTAGTTTGGTCTCAGGTGTGTATCCCAAGGTCTTTGTAAGAAATATCCAGCTGTCTGCCTCTAGATGCTCTCTTTTGTGTATGGTTTAAAGAAAGTTTACGTTTGAGCTGGTCTCTATCTATATATAATAAATAATGTAAATAATCGGTGTTATTAGAGCATGGAATGGGTTTCCTGAGCCAGCTAGGAAAACCAATGACTTGACAGAATTTAAGTCATTGGTTAACATGCATGACGCGTAGGACGTTATCATCTTTTTTGAAGTAACGTCTGTATTTTTTTATTTTTTTTCCTGTTTGTTGCTGTTTTTAATTATTTAATCACTATGGCGGTTGGTCGTTGTGCTGGCCACATGACACCCTTTTTAACTGTAGGCCACAGAATCTGATGACCTTTACAACAGCTGCCCCTTACACCACAAGGTCTGAAAGGGGAAACTATTTTTTGATGGGGGCCGGTGTGGACATTGCAGAAGCATTATAGCATTATAGAAGCATACGTAGATAGCTTGTATTTAACAAGCCTAAAGGAGAACTGCCCCCATAAGTGCTATAAAGATCAACTCAGATGGACAGCAACTTTATCTGCAGAGATGCAGGAAAATATGCAAGTCGCGAGTGGGTTTGCACTCATCTTCGGAATCAAAGACATTCCCATTATTATTGTCTTGATATTATATAACTCTGCAATGCGCACCGCCATCCAGGCTAGTGCTAGAAGGTGCGCACTGTGATAGACTAGACCTAAAAGGATGTCAACATTAGAAAGAAGAACGATTTCCGCCCAAGTTGAGAGCCAATATGGACAGACGGTTGAGGGTTCACTGGGGGCTGGGTTTAAATGGGTGAGAAAAAAGGGTCCCCTATTACAAAGACAAGAGTAAACAATCTTTCACAGAGAGAGAGAGAGTTCGATCTGTCAACTTAACTCAAAAGGCGGCTCCTTCTGAGTTTGGTAAAGCAGGACATTTTTTGACGTAGCCGTTTTGGTACAGTGGTCTTTTTATTTGGCTTAGCGGTTTTGGCGCCAAATGTTTTATCGGCATTATATGTGTTCATTTTAGTCTTTAAAAATAATGAGATTATAATTTAGTTTGTTCAAAAGACTAAAGTGAACGCATATAATGCGGCTAAAACTTTTTGCGCCTTGTGTATATTGTTGTAACTGTTTCCGCTCTCATATATATTGTAATAACTTAAAAGAGGCAACTCAAAACGAGGCACATATATCTTTATTTACACGACATCACAGGTACACAAAACAACATCTCTCTTAGGCACAGTCTTTTCACTTCGGCTCTCAACTTGGGCGGAAATCGTTCTCCCTTCTCTTCCTAATGTTGACATCCTTTTCAGTCTAGTTTATCACAGTGCGCACCTTCTAGCTTAGGTAGCGGTGCGCATGGCGGAGTTATAACAATATGGTGCGCACTGTTCCACACGAGAGATGGACTAACAGGACAGAGAAGAGAGATGATGGACTCCAGCATAGTTAAAGAGAAGAACTTGGAGAACTTTGCATCCTGTTGGTTTGTGTGTGTTATTTATTTAATCACTATCACTGTTATTCTTCCTTTTGTTGAGTGCCTGCCTTCGAATTACAACAATATGTATACGTGTTTAAATGCATTTCTTACGTATTTTCTTTGTCCATTAGTTTGGGGAATTAAGTAATTGATATATGTTTCATAACAATACCTCTTTAAATAAAAAAATCAATTTTAGATCAATGTTAAACCCTAACAAGTGTATTGAAATCACTTCAAAAAAAAAATAAAAAATATTGGACACTGCCAAAATCTAAGACTATCTTTACAAAACAAAATGTAGTCAATATAATAATGAATAAACAGAACCAAAGGAAAAACAAAATATAATTAAATATACTTTAATAAGTCAAACAAAAATAAAATAATAAAATGGAATTGAATAAAAAAAAAATGACCAAAATAAATTGGAACTTCAATGATACATAATAAGACAGCCCAGATTTTTATAATAACATTGTCATTAGTCATGATTAGAAATCTATTTTAATCATGCTACAGTATTTTCAGCTATTCAAAAGTTCACAGTGCATAATTAACTTCAACACAATGAAAGACATTTTACTTTTGATTTTTAAATCTTTGTTTATGTACAATATTTGTCAATATAATTCTTCTGATATGAAGTCAAACATTTTTGTTCACAAATGCAGTATATACATAAATTACTTGTTTGTAAAATTGGGTCATACAATCAGACTGTAAAGTTCATCATATTGACCCAGGAATGTTTTATCTTCTTTATCACATTAAATGCAACAGTTTGACAAAATCAACAAAACATCATCAATAACAAATTAAATACAAATTTAAAAACAACAACTTCAGTATTAGTTATGTGTTCACAAGTAGGCAGGCCAGGTGGAATGTTCATTTGGTGGGAAGACATAAAAGTACATCTGTGTTATCTACAGTACATCTGTGTTATCTACAGTACATCTGTGTTATCTACAGTACATCTGTGTTATCTACAGTACATCTGTGTTATCTACAGTACATCTGTGCTATCTACAGTACATCTGTGCTATCTACAGTACATCTGTGTTATCTACAGTACATCTGTGTTATCTACAGTACATCTGTGTTATCTACAGTACCCCTTTCAGACTGCAGTTTATAGGGCAGATGACGTAAAGGTTATCTGTTTCTTTGGCCCACGGATAAGGAAAATGTCAATTAGCCAGCACAACGCTCAACCACCTTTACTTTTCCTAAAATAATGTCAGGTACCCATCAGAGCAAAATGGACTCAAGGCATGCCAAAAATCACAAACATCAATTACTAAAATAACCTGGTATGTCAATGTTGTTTTTAAAAAAAATTGGTTACAAATATGAGCCAAGAATATTCATGTAATTAATTTTAAAAAGAAAAAGGCAAGGTTTTCGGAAGACAAAAATCAGTCTTACCACCTAGGAACATACAGTAAACACAATGAAGATGATAGTAACATTGGATTTACAAATAGGAACATGAAGTATTTGACCTAGGATGGGGTGTAAAAAACTGCCCATTTTGAAAAATGGCTTTTATGTATTTTCATACAATATGCAGACTAGAAAACAAAAGTGTATGGCTTGCAGAGAATAAAAAGTTGTTGTAACTATTACGAGGGCAGTCATTAGGAGGACAGTGATTGTGAAAGTGAAATCAGATTTTTAAATACAGTCTTAATTTTGAGGTGTAAATGTCAGAGACATGCATCACTTAAACTATAACAACTCAACCTTCCTCGGAGATAGCTCAAAAGTGCTGAACTATAAGCACATCACAATTAACTTGTACATAAAACTCATGGGATACATTACCAATATTATTGATTTTGTGGACATGTTGGTGTTGGGGTCACTGTAGCACCAAACTGCTGGTAGACAACTAAACCACTGAAGGTGTATTATATCTCAACTAAAAAAAAAACTTGAAACAACTTCTTTGTGAACAAGACCAAACAGAACTTATTTTACAATACAGACACAATTCAACTTGAGATGAAATAAATGTAGTCATCATCATCATCATCAAACTCCATTAGAGTGAGGGCTTGAGAGGCTCAAATCCTCTCTTGCAAAAGCCCTGGACAGAAACCCTGCTGTCTTGCGTAGTGCATAAATGTCGCCATACAGGTCGAGAATTTTGTAAATGTAGTAGACTTTAGTATTAATATAAAAATGTTGTTTTGAAAATCTAACTCACTACAAAACACGTCTTTAAACTATGGCGTTCTTGCCTACACCAGACAGCTTACGACAGTGCCGCTAATCTTGCATCATTCACACTGCCTAGCCACCAACTCCATTGCTACCTCTCACCTGTCACCATAGAAACACACACACCATTAAAATAGGGGGTAAAGTTTTTGTGCTGCTTTATGACGCTCAGCAAACACAAGTCAGCTTGAAGTAAAAAAAAAAAAAGTAATTAAAATTAAAAAATTCATAGTCTACATCAGGTTTGGAACCCAAGCCCCCTCAGCTAGTTAAACAAGTGGTTTCTCCATTTAGCCAATCATCCTGTATACATTGCCAAGTAGTTGTAAAAATATAAATTGAAAGTCAGATGGATCCTTGAGCTTTGAATTAAAATGAACAATTGACATCAATGCATTGACATGCTTGTGAAGAGCAAATCAACAGAAATACAAATACGTGTAGGCACCGTACAGACTAATTCAAATCAAAAAAAGGTTTACTAAGAGACAGAAATGTCAGGTATCTAAAGAGTAAAATATTCTAAAGAATACTTATCTCATGACACATCTAAAGAATGTAAAAGTCTGTTTCAAATGATTGAACATATGCATATTATGTTGTGAACTTTACATATCTTAAATTCATCCTCAATGTTAACTTAAAATCTGTGAAGTTTTGTTGGATGAATAGGAAAAGTTGAAGAGTTTTTAATCACTGATTTTTATGGCAAAGATCAAAATTGAACAAAAGGATATGGTGTTTAATAGAGCCAGGATTCAAGTGATAAGAGAGTGCAGAGATCCCTCAAAGCCTATTGTGTTTGAATCATAATCTCAACATTTTTCTTTCATCAATGGTTTTTATATGGTGATTAAAGCATTTGGGGATTTATGTACAAATTAAATGTAGGAAAAATGATGAGAACCTTAATACTGGGCATAATAAACTATTCATATGTTTCTGTATAAATACATTTTAAAAATCTTTCTGAGCTGTTTACACATGTTGAGGTAATTGAGATACATTATTCATTACAATGCAGACCAGACCAGCCTGCATAGCATTTACAGACGTAATCATTATAATCATATACCAGCTCACCAGTCATGGACATTGTGGTGGGAATCTCCAAAAGATCTAGGTAGTCAGCCATTTCCCTTCCAGATAACGTCTCTGTGATTTTGAAATGTTTTTCCACTCTTCTATGTCCGAGATTGTAAAAATGTTCCAAATTATTTGAACTTTGGTGAAATTGTTGCGTTAATGAACTTTTACTTCTGCGAGATTTATTTCCAAAGGCAGCTTTACCCCATGTAGCTTTGTTCTTCAAGGTTGATTGACTCCGCATCTTCAGGTGTTCTTCTCTAATGTAGCACTCGTCTCTTTTATTCTTATGTAGATGGAACTGAAAGTAGGTCTCTAGCTCTTTCTTCATGCACCTGCCATGGCCATTGCAGTTGTCTGTCGAGCAGTTGGCAAAAAAGTTGGTCACGTCTAAAGAGTATGGCCCCAAAGTTGTGTTCAGATATTGCTGCAGGATGAGGCACTCATTTCTAGCCCTCATGTAGTCAGAACTACCCCACAGCACAACGCCAGAAGAGCCCATGTCAGCTGGCAGTCTTATAGCATAGTATAAGTCTGTCTGTAATAAGCCAAAAAAGAAATTTTAAATGCATATTTTTTTCTTGATTCTTGATTCATTATGCATGTTGTGCTAATTTATAAGTGCCTTAATTTCACATGGAAAAAATAACTAATTAGGAAAACATTTAGAATATGACAGAAAAAAACATTAATCATACGTCTACTTTCTAGTCAACAATTTTTTTCAGAATCAATAAGCAAACTGAAAAAGGGCTTGAAACATGCAGCTAGCAAAGCATAGACATTTACTGAGTCACAAAATATTTCAAGGGGATATAGTGCCCTATGCAGGATAACTATATAAATATTATCCTTTATTTAATAAATAATCTTAATGTTGGTTAGCTTCAACCTTAGATGGTGCCGTAATAAATTGTATTCTGTAGGACTATTATTGAGATCTATGTTTAGATCTCAATAATATAGATCTAAGAGAATTAGGAAAACCAACTCTAGAAGAAACAAAAAGAAAAAACATCTAACTAACCAACTTAAAGGTCAAGAGAAAATTTCTTAAAATGTGCCCGAAATTGCTGCTCTGTATGTAAAGCGCATTTATAATGTAAAGTTTCATTTCTTGTCTTTTTAATGAAATACATTTGGTGCATATTCATATATTTTTAAGCACATTATTATGTTCTAAATATAAAGGTTAATAAATTCCTTAAGAGACAATTAATGGAACATTGTCCAATTTATACATATTAATAGAAATGAAGGTACAGGGTGTAAATTTTACTATCCGGGCAACTATCCAGCAGTGAACGGCAGGATAGTAAAAAAATGGCCGGATATTTGGTGGGAGCAGGAGCTACTATCCTGTGCACCCCTACTTTACATTAATATAAAAAAGCACATTTTACAGGCAGTGAGGTTCTAGGAATGCCAGGATCAATAAATGGTGATTTAAAGAGTCAAAATGATCAAGGAACTATTACTTACAGCATTAAACATTGAATAGGGTCCATCCTGCGAGAAGGCATAAGGCAAGAGCTGGACGTTGGATGGTGACCAGGAGGCCTTCAGCCTCAGTGTCTCCTTCACCACCATCTTGATCCTCTGTGCTCTATGGTTGAATGGTTCATTCAAGGTGAAATAAATGGATGGGTATAGGCCAGTGCTGATATTGTAAATCCAGTTCAACCTGTTGAAATTTATACAGGCAAGTTGCTTAAGAAGAGTTCAAACCTTTTTCAGATATTCTTTTTATAAATTACAAATCATATTTCAAGAGAGAAAATAATACACATATCCGTGTGTTCATCTAGTCATGCATGTTTATTAAAGACTTCAACGTTGCTAAATCATTGGTTTTCCTAGCTGATTCAGGCAATCCATTCCCTGCTCTAAAGCACAAGGGAAGAAATGTATGTAAATAATTCCAAGCATATAAAATTAGAAATGTGAGTTTATCCTTGTGTCTGTATCTTATCTTATAAAATCCAGACGTTCAAAAAAGAAGATGATTATGTCCTAGGTGTCATGCATCTTGTCATGCATGTTTACCAATGACTTAAATTCTGCCAAATCATCAGTTTTCCTGGCTGGCTCAGGCAACCCATTTCATGCTCTAATAGCACTAGGGAAGAAGGAGCGTTTGTACAAATTTGTCCTAGCATATATGTAACGAGGAATGTGCCTTTATCTTTGTGTCTATCTGAGTATTTTATTAGGTTTTGTTTAGTATTCGTAAATTATGATTCAGTGTTTCGTGTAATAATGCTACTTTACTTTTTAGTTTTCTGTCCTGAAGTGTCTCTAAATTAAGTGTTTTACTAACGATGTTACTCTAGTCGATGGGAATGTTTGTTTGTTAAAAATCTCATGGTGTATATCAACAATGAAATTTAAGATTGCCTCTTAGAGACTTAAGGATCTGTAAGTCATTTGAAGTAAGGTTTGACTGTTTCTAAGGTCAGCAATGGACACAGTCTTTTAATCATAAATAATCATAATCATAAATTCTTAAAAAGTCAGTCTAGCATTTCACCAGGACTTCAATCCAAATCCTTGGTTAAGGATTTATTATTTCTAGTGACATTCTACTCATTCATTCTCAATTAATGTAAGAAAAAAACAACGTAAGACTTTACTGATCCATACTCTTTTATGGGAAATTTTCCTACATGATGGAATAGATATTAAATAGCAAGCTTTTTTTTTTGTCCAGAGTACTTCTTAAGCTATGTTTAGTAAAAGATATTTTTGCACATATTAGCACTGCAAGTAGTCTTCCATTAGTAGCACGAAATAATTTTATTAAGGAGAAAGAATATGTTTTTCTATGACTTTAAACGTATTGACAATTTTAAGTTTATCATGAAAATCTCCAATAAAGTAAAAAAAAAATGCAAAGTTCCCCTTTCAGACCTTGTGGTCTATAGGGCAGATGATGTAAAGGTCATCTGTTTCTGTGGGAAACGGTTTACATTTGTGTCATGTGGTCATCACAACGACCAACCGTCTTTACTTTTCCCCAACAATTGTCAGGTACCCATTAGAGCTTGGTGGACTCAGAGGCACCCAAAGATCCTGAAATTAAAAATCCCAGTCTTCACCAGGATTCAAACCTGGGACATCTGGTTAAGAAGCTAAGCACTTTACCACTCAGAAACAGCACCTCCGGATTTTACCCTAAATGCTTTTTAAAAGGCATTTAAAAAATATTTTTCCACTGAGCATATCAAACTATAGTACTGCCTTTAACAATTATCAAGTATTATTCTAAAAGTTACACTTAATATTTATATTATCTTTCCCACAAATAAGAGAAAGATAATGAGCAAAATGGTTAACAAATTTGTTTACATCATCAGCAATCTATCTCCATCATTAGTTAAAACATTTCTTATTGGCGTGTCTTTGTAATTTAGTGTCATTGTCTGTCCCAAATGATCAGATAATTATGGAGTTAGAGCAAGGAACTACAGATTTGAAAGGCTGATTATACAGTCAAGTGAAATTCTTGACAATACAATAACGTGAGATACTCACTGATCATTGAACTGTACAGTTGAAGTGTTACAATATGTATCCCAGCATCTTGGGTATCCATAGTATCCCCAGCTTCCATTAGGCCTCAGCATTGTTGCTAGACTCAGAGTCTTGCCAAGAACTGATCTAAAATGAGACCATTATTTTTTATACATAAAATATACAACACGATATATAAACAAGAAAAACATTTTAAAAAATACTTGTTTAAAAAATAAGGCTTACAGGAAGTGTTATTGTATCAATTAGTTTGGATCAGTCATGTAATTAAATTTGTAATAGATCTAAACCAACAACAATAAATCTGTGCAATGAATTTTTACCAATTGTTTAGCGCTATTTCATGCTTTTGGCTTTCTCAATACACTATGATATGAACTATCACTTGTCTGGACAAGTTGGGAAAATGGGGGGAGGGGGATATCTGGGTGGATTTTACCATAATTGCTTTTTAAAAGCATGGGTGACAATGATTGTTAAATGAAATACCATCTTGTATCCTTTTAATACTTTTTTAGTCTTCTGGGATAGTAAGATAATTTTGACTACTAATTCCATGTATAAGATTTTTTCCACTATAATGCATTGTTAATAATTAGAAAAAAATGAATTCCTGTTTTAATCTTTTAATTTGCAAACTGTACCTGTCAAGTTCACAACATCAGTATTGCTAAGTCTTCCATATGCCCTGACAGCACAAGGTTCCAAAATGGATACAAGCTCAGTTTTTAAACTGAGGCTTTCAAAATGATTTTCTTTCATTCAAAAATACAGGGCAATGAATAGCCTAGAAGAGCTCTATTGGATAGGGAAAAATAAATAAATAATAAACAGCTTTGCTGACTGGTCAAGTGGCATCCACTTTGGAGTATGGTCACAGTGTTCCTGAGTTGAACCTTTCCTATTGCCATTCCTTTGCATTCAGCAGAAGGTTAAGGCAACGATGACACATTTTTCGCTTCTGAACAAACATTTAAAACTTATAAAACATAGAAACGAAACAATGACACGCTTACTGACTGCAGAAAATAGAAACAGATTTATGACATGCTCATAGACTACAAGGTTTCAAAATGAAGGCTTCTTATTCAAAATGTCCCAACTGACCAGCTTATGATTTGAGATTTGAGACCAATATTACTGTTGTAAAAGTGGGATTAACAAGCAATAATAAAAATAATACTTTTTAAAAACAAAGCTCATCTAAGGCAATCAACCCCTAAGTACTGCTTTTTATCTGAAAATTATGGGGTTTATCTCTCTTTCTGCTATATGCAACAAAATTAATTAATTAGTACTAAATGATTAGCTAAATAATTAATTTTTGGATTGATTCGTTTATTTTATCGACTATGAATAATAATGCAAAATTTCAACTTCCTCCAAGAATGGAAAGTGGAAGAAAAAATGTGTCAAAATGTAATAAGGGGACTAAATCCTTATATATTTATATATCCACATCTCTCATTAAGTAGCATTTATTCCCCTTATTTAAAAAAATGAAACAAAATAATTAATCCCCAACAATTAATTAAATAATTGTTGTTTTTTTTGTCAGGTTTAATGAATACTTGTGTAAAAGTTTTAACTTGATCCGAGAAAGGACATGGGAGAAAAAACGTTCAAACTTTATACCAGATAAACAAACAAACAAAGAGAGTGATCTGATATAAGCTTTGTAAAATCCAGGATCTTCAAAATAATACATAAATTATTCTTAAAACTTACCTAGCAGAGTCTTCAAATTCATGTGTTGCAACTTGAAACAGTTGACTGTTATTGTATGAAGGAAAATGCTGTTTGGCCAGCTCCAAGGATTTGGTCTGATAGATTCTTAACGAATCATAATTGAGAATAAAGATGGGTCGCCAATTTTCAAAGTCAATCACAGCAAGTCCTGAGAAGTTGCTGCTCGGCAAGGTAGACTTGATATCATTCTGAGTTTTGCTCAAGTGGTACGTTTCATTGGCAAGCTGAAAAAAGAAATTGAAAAGAGATAAAAATATTCTGGATTAGGACTTAACAATATTCTAAGAAAAGTAAATCAATATTAGTATAGCTACTTAAAATATTTTCCAATTAGATATATATACTTTTGTAGTAAGTAGATATTAATTTGAGTGATAATTAAGAAAAGATTGGGGCTTTGTAAAATTAAAAAGTTAGTGGCTTGTAGTAAATACTGTTAGGCAGATTGATATCAATGTCATCTGTTTCACTGGCCAATGTTTAACAAGGATTCATATGGCCAGCACAATGACCAACCAGCTTTACCTTCCAAAACTAAGGTCAGGTACCCACAAAGTTGGCTAGACTCAGCGGTGTCCTAAAAATCCAGTCGTCAATGAGATTTGAACTCGAGACCCCTCAGTTTAGAGGCCAAGCTTTGGCTACCACTCAGCCACTATGCACCTGGCTTCTAATAAGCAAGCATAAAAGAATTGAGCAGTAGGAATAGTTTTTCACATTAATTTCAGGTGTAGTGATAGGGAAATGGTCAAGTTTAATTAAGTATTTCTCTAAAAGAAATTTTTTAATATCAATAATCCTTTTTTTCCCCCATTTATCTACAACATCCCTTGAAGGATTCATGTTCATAACTTTGTTAGTGTTATTAACAGAAAAAAATAAAAATATAATATAATCTAACACTTAGTGTCACAAGCAAAGATTCATTGTTAGCCCCTTGATTATAAATAAGACTAGAAGTAGAGTCTACATTAAAACAAAAAATCTGCTTAATCGAATAGTTCCACTCCCCTGTATAACCCTGGTTTAAGCTTCAAAGTTCAACTCAAGCAAACAACAAAGAATCTCATTAAGAAGATAAAGAAATGCAATCAACTGAACAGAGTCAACAAAATCAAGGGACAATTTTTCACAGAGATAGCCCAATAAGACATAACAGTCCATAAGCTAGACAATATGTCATAAGCATCTCTAAAAAGGGATTTTTTTTTTTAAATAGGGGCCTACACTGCCATAAAGGCCTCATTATTAGACAGCTGCCTTCTCTAATTGACACTGAAGCAAGGAAAAAGCAGTATATAATAAAGTGATCATTACCATAGGTTATAAGTACTGCATGTGAAACAGAGAAAGTAGAACTAAAATATTTACTACCAACAATATGAAAAACATGTTACTGAAGTTGGTGGATAAGAAAAATTATTCCCCCATTCACAAGAGAGATATAGTATTGTATTATATATATCAGCAGCAGATGCCTTGGCTGGATTGACCAGATCATAGATTGCCAGAAAAATTCCACAAGACATTCTGTTTGGTGATTTAACAGAAGGCAGGAGAGCTGCTGATCACCCACTTTTACAGTTTACGGATGTTGCAAGCGCGACATGAAGCTCTTCAAAATTGAAAGTAGCAGCTGGGAAAAAGTGGCACTGGAAAGATCCACATGGAGAGAGAGAGCATAAAGGAAGGGTCCAGACTGCAGATGCCATTCACAACAGTAGTAAAAAAAAAGGGTGAAAATGCAACGGCGCCTGGTGATTACATTTGCCCAACCTGTGACTGCAGCTGTGTATCAAGGATTGGCCTCTTTAGTCACACAAGAAGTTGCAAAGGAAAAGATCATCTGTCAAGATTTAAAATGCCACAAGAATAGAGGCTAAGTGCGCTTGAACTTGGCTTGGCTACCTAGAAGGGGGCTCGAGGTTCGACACCCAACTCGGGCAGAGTTGTGTTTACTGAGCGCCTAAAGGCAGCACGGAAAACCAACTCCTAGATACCCCCCACTGGTCCACAAATGAGATTGGACCAAAAAGCGCTCTGAGCATGCTATAAGCATGAAAGTAGGGCTATATAAAAGCTATAATATATATATATATATATATATATCCTCTTTTGTGGTCGAAGATGAGCAAATTATTCATTTCCTATTAACACGAAGATGACTGATAAGTCCAATCCTGGCTTTAAAAGGCTGGCCGCATATGAGGCATGGGTAGGTTTGGACAGTTGTAGATAGACTTGCTTCTTATCCCAGCTTTTTGTTGGTTAGCCACCAGTCTCCTTGTTTCATATCTCGAGACTCTGGCACTCACAGCTTCACACCATAAAGAGCGATCAAGAGCTAGTGCTCACCAGCAGTGAATGTCTTGAAAAAGCTCTTGAGGGTGTCTTTATAGCGCTTGCATTGACCTCCCGTCAGCACTTATATAAGGTGTAGGAGGAGTAGTGCCTCTGTCAATTGGGCAGTCAGGCTCCTTGAGCTGTTCATTGACCTTGGTCTTCACTCAGAACCCAGCTCTCACCTCTCACAAGGGCGTCATGTGGCAAGCACAACCACCAACCGCCCTTACTTTTCCCCAACTTATGTCAGGTACCCATAAGAGCTGAGTGAAATCAGAGGCTCCCAAAGATCTCAAAATTAAAAATCCCAGTCTTCACCAGGATTCCAACCCTGGACAAAAATGTATTATAACCATAAGATCTAACTCCCAAAATCCCAGGTCGATGTCATTGATATGCTGACTAACTCTTGACAAAGAAAAAAAAAAAGTGCCTATATAATTATCAAGATCATTTTGAAAAGCTGATGTTACTGTAATCTGAAAGTCAAAAGAACAGTTCAAGAAATTGGTTTTAAAACAGATGCTCAAAGTAGGTTTCAAATTAATTTATGGGAGATAATTTGTGAACCTAATTGAATAATTCTGAAAAATATCTAATTGAGCAGCATTCAGCATTAGTATTGTGAGTTGGACTTCATGTGAAAAATGATTTCAAGCTTTGACCCTAACATAATACCCTGCACATACTTGATAGGTTGAAGTACTTAATCAAGTTCAGGGTTGTTATTTCAAAATGTTTTAAAAGTTCTGCTAGATATTTTCTTTTAAGTCATACAATTTGTCCATATGTCACGAGTCGAGTCTGTGACCTATTTCGACCAGTTTCTAGAAGCTCGAGATCAAACCAGTGCAAATGTCCAGCATAAACAAGTTAATTTTAGGTATCCAATCAAAGAAAGGGGTTAAGGAAAAAAATAGCACACGTCAGCTTCTAGAAGGTCAAAGTTACTAAAATAATTATCTGAGGAGGTTCCATGATTCTGGAACGTACGATCAAAGAAAGTATAAATAAGGGGAAAGTCAGTTAGACAGGGTCCTCGCATAGTAGTAGTTCTTGTATAGCGATGGTCCTCACTTAGTAATGGTTATAAGTTTTGTGATATTAGTGGGTCCATTAATTAAAGTTTTATTAGTTGAAGTTATACTAAGTGAAATTTCATGTATCTTTAAGTTTTATTTATGAAGTATCAAGTCAAGTTGTTATTGAATTGAGAAGTCATTTTATGTGAAAGTTGAAGAAGTATTATTAAAGAAGTTTTAAGAAAATACAGAGAGTTCTTTCTTCATTTCATTGAATTATCAAGTTTGATAATATAATCCCCAGCAAGTGTGATCGTCACACCATATAATTCAGATTTCTGTATATATATGAAAAGAAATGCAATGCATCCTATACTCATCAAACTTGGTTTCAGTTGCTGTTTTTAAGACCTTCTTTTTGAAAAACAAGAATAATTTCTTTTGAAAGTCATAAAATAAAAATCTGGGGACCTATAAAATTGAAAAAAAAAAAATGTTCAGCCTCATCCTGCCATTTTAAAGGACTTAAGGCCATGCACCATGAGAAATTTCTTCATATTCCTATTAATTAACTGCCATACTCCATGGGGAAACTGCCCCACAAATGGTAAAGTTCTGGTTGCAGCCTTCTTGTGGAATGATGTGTCAACTGGTTTGGACTGTAGGCTTTTGTTTAATTCCAAATGCCGAGTCCTGTATACTGAGGTATTAAGCATTGGTTTCCAGGTAAAACCCACTAGGAACCTGTTTTTTTCTACCCATAATTTTGCTTAACTACTACCAATTATGGACATTTCCGTAAAGGCACTACGATGGGACCACTGAACTGGTAAAACGTCTCATTTTGTCACGTCATTTAATTTCTACATTATTTATAGTAAATTAGTGATGTACATTTTCAATTACAAACTATATTAAAGACTAATTTTTTTTTGTTTTTTTTTTTTAATTTGGCTGATTTGGAGAAAAACGGATAGAAAATAAATAATTACCTGTGGGATACCTCCATTTATTGTTACATTGCCATGGTAGGAAGGAAAAGAGCCAAGATTATAAAACAGAGATATTTGTTCACCCATGAACTTATCATTCTTGTTGTCGACTATGCCCCAGTCTTGGAAATTGAGATGGTATCCTCTGTCCTCACATGCCGTGCTTGGGTGATTCCATACTATCACAAATGGCTTATTCCGAAGAATGGAGGGGCCAGTGCACCCTTTAGGTTTGGCCTCAATGTTGAGTGTAAAGTACAAGAAGGCAATCAAAGCAATTGAATGCATTGTTAATATTTTACTATGTAAGCAATGTTTCAGCTAAACCTTTCATTAACTCCTCTAGACATAGTCAAAGTTTGAAGTTGATTGCGTTGAAGAAAACTGAACTCCAAGTGTTTAATTTACTGCAAAAACAAAAACAAAATAGACATATATATATATATATATATATATATATATACATGTTAAAATAATTGTCTAAACATAAACATAATTGTCTAAACATAATTATTACAATCAAACATTGAAACTTTAAAGAACTTAGAAGACAATGTCGATTTTCCGCTATAGATCAAAACTTTATTTAAATTTAAATTTATCAGATGTTTGAAATAATCAAATGAAGTCAATGTTTATATTATTATTATTATTTATAAATTTAATGTTTTTTTTTATTTTATGTTTCGGTTGATCATCTAGAATTGAATATTATTGCAACCAAGCTTAAATGTGCAACAGCTAGCAGGCAGGATTTGAATATATATAATAACTTTAATCTAATTCATTATGACATTAGATATAGAGATATATTATATACTAGATCTATTTTAGAATCTCTAATCATCTTGATATCATAATATAATATCAACAAAAAGACAAAAAGTAACTATATTAGATATATCTATAATGATCTTAACTGTCTAAACTATTTAGATGATATATCTATATAATAATTAACGGATCTTACTTACCTACAATTCTACAATCTACATTTAGTATTAGTAAATAATTAAATTAAATTAGTAATTTTAATACTTATTTGAGACAGTAACTGTGACTGAGACTTAAAATAGATCAGATTCAGATAAATTAGCTAGATCTAGTAATAGTAATTAATATTTAATATATATTACAAGCAGAATTCTAGATTCTATCTAGATATAGATTATAGATCTAGTAATGTATTAGTATAGACCGGTCAGAATAAATTTGCCAGAATCAGATTATTATGTCAGATATAATTTATAATTGATTATAATATTGAGATTCATTGTATCATATAATAGTATAATGTATGTCAGTGTGACTATGATCACTATCATAGATCATACTAACTAACTAAGTTACTAATCATAGTGATAGACTCACTGTCATTACATTAGTGACTATTACTATTAGTAGTATTAGAATCTAGATAATTAGTGTTGATTTGATACTCACTCACACTCGTCTCGTGACACTGGCATAGAGTTGATAGAATGAATGATCTACTATCTATCTAGATCTATTTATTTATAGTAGAGATGTTTACTAATCGTCCGATCTAATCTAGATCTATCTATAGAGTGTAGATCAAGAATGTTATTCATATTTTAGTATTAGCTTCTCTAAGTGTCAAGACGGTCAACATAACAGAACAACAAATTTGTAAATCCGGATGTTTTGGTAGGTTTAGATAAGGGCTGTCACTCTTGTCTAAATAAAAACTTATGTAGGACATATTCACTGATCTATATAAAATTGTTTCAATTCCCTGACTTGATATAACGAAACAGACCTTACAATACATAAAAAAAACAAGAAAAACATTTTAAAATACTTTTTAAAACATAAGACATATAACCTCCTTTGTAAAACTGATAGAGCGATTATTTTGCTCTTAATACCTTACGAATGTTAGATTTTTAAGCAAATGAACATTCATTATCCCGTTATCCCGCCCCATCTCCCCCACCATCGAGAAAAATATTGGTTGACAACTGACAAATATATAAATAAATAAATCGACTACACTTATAATATTCCAATGGTTGGCATTTAGATCTAGACTTAGAAGAAGGTGCGCAAAATGTTCTCTTCGATGAATAAGGCCTAAATGCGGAAATACTCAGAAAGACACAAAGATAAAAGCACATAGGCCTATTCCTCATTCCATATGCTAGGACAAATTTTTACAAATGCTCCTTCTTCCCTAGTGCTATTAGAGCATGGAATGGGTTGCCTGTGCTAGCCAGGAAAACCAATTCTTCTTCTTCTTTATTCTCATTGTTATGTTCGAGTATTCAGATGACTAGACTAATACATGAGATGAACTGCGCAGTGGTTTCCAAATCAGGGAGCTCTCCATAAAGTTATCTTTCTATTGGGGTGATTTGGGGACAATGTCTTATACGGGCCTCTTGGTAAAGAGAGCAGTTTTGGAGGACGTGGTCGGCATTCTCTGGTGATACTCCACATGGGCAGATTTCACTGGTTCCAATTTTGAGCTTCAGGTACATGTGTTGTCGCATTCTGTTGTGTCCGGTCCTGAGTCGAAAGATTAGACGTTGTCTTATCGGGATAGCTTATAGTAAGCGCCATCTTTCTTGTGATTGGGATGAGAGCTCGTCCATTTCTCATTTATTTTATTTACAATTAATTTCTTCAATTCTTCTGGATAGAGTGCAGAGTTTATTTGTGAGTTAGTTCTCCCACTCTAGGCGAGTGTGTCAGCCTTCTCATTTCCTTCTAGTTGTATATGAGCTGGTATCCATTGAATAACATTTTTTTTTTGCTGTTGTTGTTGAGCTTTGTAAGTGCTGTTCTGAGGTTTTTAATATAAGAGGAATCAGAGTTTTGCAAGCTTTGGATGGTTGTTTTCGCATCGGTTAGAAAGACAATCTGACTGTGTGGGGAACTTGGATGATTTGCTATCATGGTAGCAGCTAGTGCTAGTGCTTCCTTTTCTGCTCTGTGACTGTCAGAGAGCTCTCCAGTTGGCTATCGATGAGTATTCCAGCTTCTCCATTTGGGGTGGCTTTATGGGATGAGCCATCCGTGTAAACTCTGATCCACTGATTGCTAGGGTAATTGGTTTGTAGGAAACAGTTCACTATTTCCTTGAGCTCTGTTGGTCTGTAGTCAGATTTTCTTTTTATGTTTTCAATATGTTCCCTTATAGACGAAAGAGGGCTTTCGTCCCAGGGTGGAGATTCATTTCATCCCCGGTCACTTCATTTCCGGTCACTTCATCCCTCGGTCATTTCATCCCCTGGTCATTTCATCCCCCGGTCACTTCATCCCCAATTAAATATTTATATATAAATATGTCTTGTAGAATGATGAAAGGCCAAGGTGAGGTACACTTTTTGATTCACCGTTCCCACGCTGCGGGGAAGAAGAGGAAACCGTGCCTCATATTCTGTTTGACTGCCCCAGACTTGCTGATCTCCGTCCCGACAGGTCTGGGAAACCAAAAATTCTCGACCTGTATGGCGACATTTATGCACTACGCAAGACAGCAGGGTCCAGGGCTTTTGCAAGAGAGGATTTGAGCCTCTCAAGCCCTCACTCTAATGGAGTTTGATGATGATGATGATGAAGTACAAGTAGTGGGAATCTTTTGAGAGATAGAAGTGTGAAGGTGTGGTGGAAGTACGACTATGTTTCACTTTATTTTATTTTTCAATCGCTCTTTCTTGAAAATGGATAGTCAAATATTGTGATGAGTGTTGAGTGTTTACTTTAATGTTATGATTGATATTCATTCTAATGTTAATTAAAATATTGGCCTATATATAGTATCTTACATTGTGATTTTATGTTTATGTTTATGTTTATGTTAAAGTTTGTTTATTATTCTGAATTATTGATCTTTCATTGATTTAAAGTATGAGGCCATTGACATGCGAACAATTGACACGCGAACAATTGACGCGCGAACAATTGATATGGAACCGTTTAAAACACCATGCACATTTTTTTGTTTGCTCTTTCTTCAAAACCAAAATACCCATTGAACCTTTATGACGGTCCTCAAATAGTGGGCGCCCTAAGCTGTCCCTGAGTTATCTAAAGGTAAATCTAGCACTGATCTCAGGCATACAGTTGGGTATTACTTTATCAGATATTACTTCTGAGAACAAGACTCCATTGTGATACTTAGGGCATGAACCCCTGTAAAAATCTTCTGGCCTATTGAATTAGTATCTATTTGGAACCCTTTCAGACAGAAGGATTAATTTCATTTTAGATCGGTGAAGGAGAGCATAACAAGTCATACGAGAAAACTGATAAAATATAATCGATATTGAAACAAAATACTTACAAACAATAAAAATACAATAACATACTTAAAAAAAAAGGTTTTATGGAACGTAGTTGTATCAATGAGTCATGTGATTAAATTTGCGATATATGTAGTCTAATAATAAATATGTGCGATGAGAAATATTTTTTACCAATTGTTTTTGTTTAGCGTACAATTGCATGCTTTTAGCAATACGGGGGAGAAAGAAGGGGGTAGTCACTTTTGAAATGTATTTATATAAATAAAAAGTGAGAGACCTGAATTTGAACTCGAAATCTAAGACCTCATTAAGCCAATACGGTAACAGCTTATGTAAATAAAACCTATTGTTATTAAAAGTTACTAAACAATAAAGGGGGCTAATTCAACTTATACCACTTTTTCAGTCAAGGAAAATTTCTTTCCCTTGTTCAAGATACAAAACAAAAAAAAAAATTAATTAACAATAGTAAATCAACTAATTGTTGTTGTTTTTTATTGATTCTTGTTTTGTCAGGTAAAAGAAATAATTGTGCGAAATTTCAGCTTGATCCGAGATTGAGTATGGGAGAAATAACGTGTACAAACTTTTTAAAAGACTTGATAAAACCTTAGTAATACAGCTAGTGCACATTCTGTAGTAGGCCTACTTTTAGTTTAAAAAAAAGTACAATCATGTGGATATGGTCTATGCCACCTCAATTGGCAGGCTTCCAGCTTAGCTTAACTGGAATATAAATACGTGACCCTCGCGTGTGTTAGTATTGTTACGTATTTCTGAATTTTCTGGCTAGATGTATTAGTTGGCACACAAATAAAAACACAGCAAAGAACTTGACGACTAAACTTTCAGTTTCATATAACTTTAATGACTATTAACTCTAACAATTCGTTACTGTAACATGTAGCGTAGAAGACTGTACAATATCTGTCAGTTTACAGTTAGTTATACTTCGTTGCAATTCATCTCTTCACTTCGTTGCAATTCATCTCTTCTCAACTTTCCAGGAGCCGTATTCCACAGAACAGACCAACGACACACTTCCCAGTGTCGCTCCAGGTCTCCCAAAGCTGAACCAAGTCGTACTCAAGTCTATCGAATCAGAGCCGCACACGTCTTACATCGACTGTATCGACTGTAACGGCTCAAGTCCACTGTAGTTCGCTGTATAGACTTTAACGACAGTAGTCCACTCCAGTTAACTCTACCCTAGTTAACTTGCATCGAGTCGTACACATTTCTCTTCCACAGAGCCGCACACGTCTTACATCGTCTGTATCGACTGTAACGGCTAACTCACGACTCCATACGACTGACTTTCACATTAACTCTCTGGCTTATATAGAGTCCCTAATCGCTTGTCCAAAGTTGCACAAACACGGCTAGTATCTTCTGGAATAACACGTGAGGAAACGTCACATCCTGTCTTTGTTTATACGCGTAGATTCCAGAAAACACTGGCCGTAGTGTCATCTTGCCGGGGTCACAAGTTGTGACCTCTATCTGTCACTGGACATTGCTAGTACCTTTTGGAATAACATGTAAGGACACGTCACATCCTGTGTCTGTTTATACATGTACATTCCAGGGAACACCCGCTGCTGTGTTATCTCGTCGGGGTCACACGTTAACCTCTTCCTGTCACTGGTCATTTGTAACACTATATTCTTCTCTTTTTTTCTGTCCCGTGTATAATACTGTTAGTGAAATGATTGTAACATTGAAACAGGATATTAAAGTGAACATCTTGGTGAACCAAGTAAAGACGAACGATATGTAATACTTGTATCAGAGGCGTAGTGAGCACAACGTGCCCCCCTGGGCAAGAAACATGATTGGCATTCTCCCCGCCCCCACTTTCCATAAACATCACTTAGAAATATATGCTTATAAGTAAAAAGTATTTTATAATAATATAATACAAATCAAATATCCTTAGAATGTAGATCTATTACCTAACTAAAGTATCTACAAAAAAAGGTTGGCGCCTCTCTCTGTGTGTGGCGCCCCCATATGAAGGTGGCGCCCGGGGCACTATGCCCCCCCCCCCTCACTGTTCCTCTGACTTGTATACCTTAGTTTTCAGTGGTTTCATTGTCGAAGTCTGATTGATTTGTTCGTTGATCAATGTCTTTTAGTTTATCTCTCATTTGTCAATACAGACATAAATTGAGAACCCCTCAAAGTGATACCCCCAGACCTAGGTCTATTTACTATACAGTACTAAAAAGCTTCAATTACGCCTTTTTAAAACAGTATTTGATAAACAATACAGAATGTTATGGCTTTGTGATATTTTCATTCATACTAAATCAAGGACGATGGAGATATAATAGAACTTCACATTTCTAGCTTTTTTTTTTTTTTTGGTGCGTGGGGGGGGGGGCGTCGAGATGACCTAACGATAGTCCAGTGCGCATGCCATACGATCAGGCAGCCATGACAGTAAAGCAAAACTACACATCCGAAATAATGATGTAGTTAATGTACCTAGGTTGTGTTCAGACCTCGGATAAACAGACCAGCTCGAAAAAAGGTTAACTATGTAACCGCTGCCACTATCGGATCCAGAACTTTGGAGTGTGTGTGGGGGGGGGGGGAGGACGATTTTTTTCCAAATCGTAACCCTAACGCCCAAGAAACCCTAACCCTAAGCCCCGACGCCAAAATCGTTTTCTTGCATTCTTCACTACAGAAACGCATTCTCCTGACATCTACAACTCATTACTCATCTTATTCAAAAATAAGTTTTTTTGAATTATGTTTTACTTGAAAAATATTCTATGAATTTATAGACCCTTACTACATTGCAAATTCAGACGAAATAAGATACTCCAAATATTTAGATTAAGGCTTTGAAGATCGCCGCCGGAAAAAAAAAAATATTCGAAAAAAAAATGCCTTGTTTAGGCCTTTCTTCTTTCCCCAGACAGCTAGAGGGTCTGGGGGAGCACTGTAAGCCCCCCCCCCCCCCCCCAGTAGGGATCGGGGCGAAGCCAAAATCGTTTTCTTTCATTCTTCACTGCAGAAACGCATTCTCCTGACATCTACAGCTCATTATTCATCCTATTAAGATAGGACCTTTAGATTAATGTTTTACTTGAAAAATATTCTAATATGATTTTACAGGCTCTTACTACATCGCAAATACAACCGATAAGAAGAAAAGAATAAGATACTTCACAGATTTAGATTAAGACTTTGAGGAATGCCGCCGAAAAAACATCTTTTCGAAAAATAATATTTTAAAAAAAGCTCATTTGTAAGTGATACATTTTGTTCAATAGGGCATGTTTGTAACTTTGTTTTGTTACAGAACTATAATTCAAAGTGAACCTATTAGATTTTACTCTAAATATTTTACAGTTTTAGGATTGAAGCATAAATTGTGAGTTATTGTCCCAAATTTTTTTTAATACAACAAAAAAATATCAGTATGAGTAAAGGTTGAAAAAGATGATCAGGAAAATACTATTTGGATTCAGAACTTATCTCAATTGTTACTCTTATAATGAAAAATTTCATATGAATTCTAAATTTACCAAAACAAAATCTTTCTTAAAATAACTAAGATAAATTCGTATACAATAACATAAACTCTGTCGCCATATTTGACTTTTCGTCTGGAAAGGGGAGGGGGCCGTAGAGTGAAAACGATTAATCCTCGCTCCTTCGTGGGGTGGGGGTCGGCCGAAGGGGGGGGGGGGGCGATCGCCCCTACCGCCCCTCCCCCTGGATCCGCCAGTGACCGCTGCTGAGTTCATATATCATCAAATAGTCAAACAGTCAAGTTGTACCAGAGAAGAAGAAGATCAAAAGGACGATGCTGCAAAGTTTGGGGGAGAACTTCACATTGATTAAGATGCTCCCACCTTACACTAAACCGTTTGACTCAGCGACACATTCTCAATGGAAGATAACAGCTCTCCTCTGTCTCTTGACTTTGTCGCTGTGACAGTTCACGAAACCAATTCCCTACAGTTTTTCCAAAGAAACAGCTGTTCTCAGCAGGATATCTAGAGAAAGGCGGTCCATTCTTTGGAGGACCGTTTCATTTTTTCGTGCTCCCGCCCCTGTCCCTTGAAGACTAACTTTTGATTGTGAGTCGTGTCTTACACTAGGACCAATCCAGCTCAGCGGTCGTCTCGTCATATATAAAGTTACATACACACATATCATAAGCCAGTGAATGGCTTCACAGGTAGTCACGGTTAGATAATTACAACATATAAAAACACACGTTAAGACAAGCGTAACACACACACACACACACACGCACACACCACAAGCAAAAGACGGTTTCCTATGGTGCCATTTGTGCCGTGAGAGGGTAGGTTTGGGCCGCAGTGCGTCTGGGCCTGTAATACAAGCTTCATGTCATTCGGATTGTCTTAAAGACAAGTATTTGAAAAATGTTGACTATAGAGTCACGGCATGGTCTTCGTAGTTTTAAGCTATTGGATTACATCCCCTTGTTAAACTAGGAGTGAAAATGAGGGAACATTACAATTTGTTTATACTTTGGATACTGTCATTTCTTTGGATCAGTGTTATGAGTAGGTAGACATACATAGAAAGGAAAGAGAGAGAGAGAGAGAGAGAGAGAGATACAGACAGAGACAGAGAGAGAGAAAGAGAAAGAAAAATACTTAAGGTTAATATTGACTTCTGTTATAATCTTTGTCCCTGCATTAAATTTCGTTTATGTTATAAAGGGAAAGTTACATTAAATTAGCTGATATTTAAGTTTTAGTAGTAGTTTTAAGTGAATTTTGCGTAACAAAATAAGGCTTGTCTTAGAGTTTACAACAATAAATAAATCAATTCAATACATTTGGACTTTAATTGGAGCCAATGAGACACAGAGTTAACAACAAATAAAGAAAAGATTTTGTAATGCAATGAAATTTAAAAAAAACAACTAACCAGGCAGATTTATACAATATGGGGCCCCTGTCATTTTGGATGTTTCATACCAATACACTGCAGACTGAAATTCAGTGTTGTGGAATTATTTGAAAGTTGTTTTCCTAAACAAGCCATTGTTGCTCAATAGTGTTTAAGCTTTTCCGGCGTCCATACCGACAGGGGCGTAGCTAGGAATTTTCCATCATTTGGGGGCCCGGAGGGCTTGATTTCTTTGGGGGCCCCTGCATTTCGCGTAATACATAATATTAAATGTAAACAAAACACTCATTTGGGGGGGATTTTTGAATTCTCCCCCTCCTCCCTCACCCTAGCAACGCCACTGCATACCGATTACCCATATAGGCTGTAAGCTTGATATTGATTTACACGTTTCGCATATTCCTTCAGACTTGAAGTTAATTTACTTCCAAGCCCAGACCTCCACAGGACGACAGGGGATGGCGGTGGGGTAGGGTTCAAATCCTAGAACATTGAACAAAAGCCGAAAGCGCATATTACAAGACCAGTCAGTGGTTGCTGAGTGGTTAAGTGCTTGACTTTCGAACCTGGGGTTCTGGATTCGAATCTCTGTGAGACTGGTATTTTGAGCTTCTTTAATTTTTAACGGGGGGGGGGGAGAGGGGCTGAGTACACCCACCTTTAACGGTACATGACTTAAGTTGGGGGAAAGTAAAGGCGATTGGTCATTATGCTGGCCACTTGGCATCCTTCTCGTTAACCGTTGTCCACAAAAACAGATGGCCCCTTACATTATCTGCCCTATAGACCGATTAGTCTGAATGGGAAACTTAAGTGAAATTTAACGGTTCATCTGAATGGACGTTTGTTATTAGCACTCATATGCCATCAATGGCAGATAACTATAATAGGTAGCTTTTTTTTGGTGTCTCAAAAAGCTTCCCAACGAGTTCATCATCTGATGGCCTAGCGAAGTGAGATAACGTAAGACGTTTGCGTTGCAAACAAATCTATAGGTCAGTGCTACTAATAAACTGAATTTCATGCAAAACAACTCGAATACAGCATTGAAAGATATTCTTCTTTTCTGACCAGCTTTTTGCTGCTGAGCTGTGAGCTCTTTTGCAGACAGTGCCAAGTAAAAATAGTGTGATGTTCTCTTCAGTTGTTCAGCACTGCCGTACACAGTGTTGAAAGTTGAAAAATATAGATTTAGATCTATAAATCTGGCTGCTATGATAAGTTTTAACTTTGTTTTATTTTATATTGAATATCAAAAACGATCTATGAAGATTCTGCTTAAGACGTCTGCAACCAGAGCATGTTATTTTGGACCTGGCATTAGTAATCGTGTCAGTAAAAAAAAACACAATTAAAAATATGTGGCACAACAGTATAATCTTCTAATTCGATCTTATCTGGCTTGTTGACTTTTACGCTTATGTTAGCTTTAGACCGAAATGCGTTATCTTTTGGCAGCTTGGCAGCTTGGAGTAGACATTGTCAGCTAAAGGTGCATGTCGTTGTTTTTAAATAAAAGATAAATATGTTTATGTAACCTACATAGTCTAGATTCAATACCGCCATTACAAAAATAAAAAAGTTAAATTACAATTTACCGCAAAACAAACACTGTGAAAGAGAGGGAAGGGACTTGCTAAGGTTTTCTTTGGCTATAAAAAATCTAGACTAGTGGATCTCTTGAACCTAGAGACAATGTTACGTTGACAGATTTGTTTGTTGAAAGTATAACTGAAGTAATAGAGAACACAAATTGTCGATAAGTTATATAGTTGTTATAAAAATAAAACAAAAATATTATGTCAGCCTAGGGGAAAAATGAATGTTAAAATAATGGTCAAAAATAGAAAATTCATAATATTTGAAGAAATTAGACATTTTCTAAAAAAAGAAAATGTGTCAGTATCCTAAAGCAATGAAATATCTATTTATAAGATGCTATCAGGAAATTTTTTAAAAAATATAGTACTTTAGAATATTTAAAGATTTTTGTAGGCCTAAACATTGCTTATTTTCAAGATGGCCACCATCTCTATGGCAACCCGAAAGATTAAACTCATAAAATGTGAATGATTACTCATTTCTTTACATAGGCCCTACCCTATCAAGACATGCAGAAAGATTTTTGTTTTAACTTTAAAAAAAAATACGGAAATTTCCCTGTGCATCCCCAATAACTACATGTAATCTCAACTCTTGATTTCTTCTAAGAAGTTCGTTTGGCATTTATTGTTCATCTTTATATAGGGGCCAATAAATTATGTCTGGTTTAATTAAGACAGGCTTCTTTGAGAATAGAATAGATAGACAGATAGATAATGTCAGGGACTTCCGCGCAGCGTCTTGTCTTGTTAAGTCAAAACGCAGGTAACTCTCAAATAACCAAATAACACAAGCGAAAGGCCTCCACCATGAAGGTACTCAATGCTGATGAACGCTGTAGAATGTCATGAAGGGAACAATCGAATGTCGTATTATCCAAAATTTCTAAATTTCTAAATTAGAAACTAAAGCCGACCTCTCTCTAGAAAGTCTTCTGTGTTTAGTTTCGCTAGCTCATAAATCTTAGTTTTGTTTTTAATGGTCACGTCCATAGACATAAATAAATATAGACTGGCCGATAAAAGAGTTTTATGAAACGAAAATTTGTGACTTGCAATTTTGTGTACTTTATTATACAGCATTTATGAGCAGTATAGTTTTGTTTAATCTTGTGACAGGTGGGGAAATGTGATGTGTGTTTGGCGCGTTTAATGTCTAGGGGATGATTATTTTTAATGCTATCGCACCCCCACTTATCAGCATATATCGGGAGCAGACACGCAACGAGACAAGCAATGAGAGATAGATACAAAAGTTAAAATAAAAGAATATTTATTTACATAAATATACATATAAGAATAAAAAGGGGGAGGGTTTGCATCTATCTCTAGATAATAATGGATCTAATCATCACTCTTGCACCTAATAAGAGAGTATGTCACTTTGTCCTCTGACTTAGCTGGTATTCCTGTTGATGTCGCAGCTGGCTGTGTCCTGGCTTGAGGTTCTGCAGCTGGAGGTGGCGCTCTAGCGGATAGAGGGACGCCGGTGATATAGTTCTTGTGGAGTCTCAATCCCCAAAACCTAATATCTGTAGTGGGCACAGTAGGGCGGGTGGCCGGCTACCGTGGGCACAAGGTTACTGCGGGCAGAGCTGATCTGCCGTGGGCAGCGTAGTTGACAGGATATGTCCAGTGAGATGCAGAGGCTTGGCGTAGCTATGACGTCTCACACAGATCTGAATCTATAGGGACGTCGCACCTAATAGCTTGACAGGTGGGCTGTCGAATAGGCGGGCAATGCCGATAGCGCCAAGTAGTAGAGTTGAGTAGATCTCAGTAGGTACGTGCAGTGCTGAATAGCACTAAGCACACAAATAGGAGGTGATTCTCGATAGCAAATAAATAGGCTGGTAAATAGATCGTTGATCCAATAAATAAGTAGGCAAATAGGCAATAGGCAGACACCTGAGGGAGGCTGCGGATAAATAAAGACAAGTTAGGACATGTCTCTTATGCATCTTATCGATGCCCTCGACTGAAGTGCATTCGTCAGATTGGTAAAATTGCTATTGAGCACAAAGGGGGAGGTGATGACAAATGGGATTTGGAAAATAGATGGATGATAGTAGCAATATCAAAATGTACATAAAAGGGGAAATAATAACATAAAATGTACATAGAAGGGGAAATAATAATCTCAAATGAACAACACAGGTGGATAGAGAAAGAAAAGGTGGGGGGGGGGGTTGAATTGGGCGGTGGTCAGCGACCCAGATGATTGTTTACATATGACCGTGGGTCGAGAACAATGGAGCGCGCTTGAATGGTGTGTCCGTTCAAGCGGCGCAACTCTCATTAGAGTAAAATGAGTAAAGGGGAGATAATTCAATACAGGGGAGATAACTCATATCTCCTTTCTAAGCGCAGTATTAGTGCGATAGTAAAATCATCAAGGCGACCAACCGAGATAAAGGAAATAAAATAAGGTGTACAAATATATACGTGGTTGCATCAATGATCAATTGAGCAACGTAGCATTAATAGATTAATGCAATACTAAAATATATGCATAGCACATGTTTATGTTTTCTACTAACGCCAGTGAGAAATACACAATGCACTAATTAAATATAAATGAACTAAGCAAAATACACATGATGATATCCAATGGAAATAGCACAAAAGTAATTAAGATGGAACTTGTGATTAAGTTCGGCTTACCACCAGGTATTCCTCTAGGAGAAAGAATGTATGAAATAGTCCAGACTCGATCGCTCAACGACAATGAGAAATAAGAGGGTCTGATTTGATTTGGACCTACTTTATATATGCCTGGAAAATGTGGGCGGGCACAGGAAATGCCCTAGGCTAAGAATTATCATACACGTGGGTGAATTAGACTTAAGATGGGAGCGTCGAGAGGCACTTTGACTCGAGTAATCTCCTAGATCAAAGAGAGACGTAGGAGAAAGGGGGGGGGAGGAGTGACTTGCATTCCACACAAGGTGGTGTCCACTGCGGCTGTCAAACATCCTGCCGATAAGATCAAAGTCTGTGCGTATCTTTGCCCCGGTCAAGGGAAGATAACTCGAAAGACGTGGCCTAGCTATCTCCCATGTGGTCGACTAAGTCTAGCCTGGAGCGGAAAAGGTGGTGCGGGTGAAGAAATTGGAGGTAGGATGGGGAAATAATTAAAATAAAATAAATAAATAATGAAAAATAATAATTGATGCTGTGATAAATTTGAGTGACTCTGACAGCGAGTTTTTGACTTGTCACAAATCTCTAAGACTGAAGATAATGAAACTTTTCAAAATTCGGAAATCCGACAACAAAAGATATACATGTTTTCAAGTTCCATGAAGTTTTTTCCTTTTTCCAGTCTATATTTATTTATGTCTATGGTCACGTCACAGTCTCATAATTCAAAAATTTCCCTTTTATGAAACAATTAACTTTTCGCGTCAAAGTCCTAGTCGTGTCATAACAATAGATATCGATTGATTCATGTTATCGACCATACTACACATGCAATACGGACTTGAACGAAAGTCCGCCTGGAAAGATGGGCTGGTCAACATCACAAGTTATGACAAGGAATAAACCTTAAGTCAAGTTTGCGGTTTCTGCAGGAATTGTGGTTTTACAGGGTGGGGTTGCAAGCCCCACGCCAAACCCTCCTCCTTTCTCACCCGGGCTTGGGATGGTCATCTGCCATCTACGAACTAACACCGATTATAATAATACAAGTTACTGAACACATTGTCTAATAATATAATATATTTCCATAGGTCTGGAGTGCGGAGAAGTGCCAGAAAAGAAAGGGTACACACTGACCTGTCCTGTCAACACTACAGTTCTGCAGTCTATCACCTGGCAAGTGTTGAGCGTCAACCAATACCACGAGGTCATCACATGCTTCGCCAATGGAAATGTAAAGGTTACCGTAGATGGCTACCTCTCCACTGGCTGGCCGTCGTGTAACCTAACCATTCTGTCTTTGAACAGAAACATGTCACAATGGCAATGTACCTGGGATGGGGGACAAAGTCAACCTTGCAAGTTTCAAGTATACGGTAATGGTCTATGATAAATCAAGGAAAGTGGGGGCGGGGGGATTGATGATGACACAAGTAAAAGAAAAAAAAACAGATATTTTTTTTAAATGCAAAGCTTATCTAAAGTAAAGAACCGCTAATTATTGCCATTTACCTAAAAAAAAACGACAGGGTTTATCTCCCTTTGTGCTGTGTGAAACAAAATTAATTAATTAGTAGTAAATGAGTAACTAATTGGTTAATTTTTTGGATTTATTCGTGTATTGTCATCGACTATGAATAATTATGCAAAATTTTAATTATTGAATCCAAGAATGAGAAGAGTGAGAAAAAACGTAATAAGGTAATTAAATCCATATATACATCCACATCTCTAATTAAGTAGAGTTTATTCCCCCTCATTTGATATCAAACAAAATAATGAATCACCAACCATTACGTAACTAATTGCTTTTTTTTTTTTTTTTTTTTAATTTATGCTTTGTCATGCTGAATTGTGCAAAGTTTCAACTTGATTCGAGAATGGGAAAAAACATGTTCAAACTTTTTACCGGAAAGACAAATAGCCAGAGTAAGTTGCTATAAGTATTAAGTCAATGTCGGATTCATATGCCAAAAAGTATTCTATACAATGTCTAGAAAAGAAGGAGGCGCGGTGGCTGAGTGGTAAAGCGCTTGGCTTCCAAACCGGGTCTTTAGTTCGAATCCTGGTGAAGACTGTAATTTTTAATATCGGGATTTTTAGGGTGCCTCTGAGACTCTCGGAGTAATGGGTACCTGACATTAGTTGGGAAAAGTAAAGGCGGTTAGTCGTTGTGCTGGCCACATGACACCCTCGCTAACTGTGGGTTACAGAAACAGATGACCTTTACTTCATCTGCCCCATAGATCACGAGGTCTGAAAGGGGAAAAGTTAATTGACTACAAAAGCAAGAAATCTTAAGTACACTAAAAACAGTTTAAATTGCTTTAAAACGGATGAATGTTTAATCTTGTACTTTTTGGCAAGTCGGCTTTACAAAAATAATTGCGAATAAAGATTCGTTTCTAGTAAATGCAACTGTTGCGGTTTCGATCGCTGAAAGGTATTTAGTTGTCCTAGGCCCAGGGGTTTTCAACCTGTGGGTCGCGACCATCGAAAATATGAATTGTTATTGTCTACTCTTCTATTGCTGTATGTGTGTGTCGGGGGGGAGGGGTCGCGGCAGAGTGGGAGGTTGTAAAGAGGGGTCGCCATGCTTAAAAGGTTGAGAACCGCTGGGACCTAGGCACACGGAAAGTAGTAACGGGTCAAATGTTTGTATTTTTTTCGTTCATAGCAAGTGGGTGAATTAGTGATAGGTTATTGAATCATTCAGAATTTAGATTTATGTTTCAAAAAATAATTTTAAAAATACTTCAATTTAACGAACATAATGTAGGCTCAACAAAAATGTTGATAAACTGTGCTTCTAAAAATGCTTATGATAATTTGTGTAAATTGACACTTGGAATTTTGACTGATTTTTTACTGATATTTTGACTGATTTTTTGACTGATTTTTTGACTGATTTTGACTGGTATTTTGACTGATATTTCGGCTGATTTTTTGACTGATATTTTGTCTGATACTTTGACTGAACTTTTAACTGATTTTTTGACTGATATTTTGACTGAATTTTTGACTGATTTTTTGACATATTTTGACTGATATTTTGATTGAATTTTTGACAGATTTTTTCACTTTTTTTTCTTAGTTGACAACATGAATGTTTCATATAATCCTAGACTTATATCTATATGTCTATGTCTATGTCTATTTAGTTATCTACTCGTTGTATAATGTTATACATTTACCATAGAATGGTTTTCAAATTAGAATATATGTTTTGTTCGTAAAGGTTTGTATATTTAAAGAGATATGGAATTGACAACAGCTTCTGTGTAGGCACATTAATTCTTTACTGGAATTTTACTAACAATGTTCTTTTTTAGCAAGCAGGCCATAAAAATATAATAATTTAAACTTTTAATCTAAATGCAACCCTAACATGTTGTTTTTATATTCAAAAAACATTTCACCGAAATTATATCTATAATCAAAGTTTATATAAGTATTCTTTTGCTTCCTTGGCAACGCAGCCACCACCCGCATCCCACTTTGTCATGTAAACTTAACGCGTAACTGTTAAAAGAAACTCTTGCGTGAACGTAGAATTTTGAGCAATCATACTAGTTATTTGCTCTTTTAAAAAATATGTCAAGACGAATTTCTTCACGGATAATACATTTTAAATTATTGTAATCGATAGTAGTGGTAGCAGTAATAGTGAAAGAAAAAGTAAAGTTCCCCTTTTCAGACATTCTGAGGTGATGTTAAGGTCATCTGTTTCTTTTGCCAACGGTCAACGAGCAGGGTGTCACGTGGGCAGCACAATGACCAACCACCTTTACTTTCCCCAACGTAAGTCATGTATAAATTAGAATTGGGTGGACCTCAGGGGCGCCTTAAAAATACAAAAAAAAATTAATTCCAAGCCTTCATCGAGATTCGAACCCAGCACCCCAGCCGAGCGCTTAACGCCCCCAATATTTTTTAATTATTATTTTATTACCACAGCATTCAGAGACAGTGAGAGAATGATGTCAAATGAATGACATAAAACTTTGAGTGTGCAACGATTGAGATTTCTAATATTTGTTTATGTTTTTTTTACTCGATCAGCGAACCCAGAACAGCCGACCTGTGATCCACCTCAGTTTGTCTCTTCCAACACGGCTGTTTCAATAACTTGTCAAACAGCTCAGATATACCCTCAAGGTATTTGTGCCTTGTATAACCTGGTAAGTATCAAAACAAGGACCTGAATGTCTATATTTAAATGGTACATTGCCGCTAAAGATTTGTGGAGTGAAAGAGTGTACATCATTTTGTGTACTGTCCATATTTTTAATTTCTAGAAAACTTTTCGATCTAAATCTTTATAAACCTTGTGGTGATTACTGATGTTTGTTTAGCCTAGCTTTGTGATGACTTTATGTAAATGATTGTGTTAACAATACAATGCTTATTTTTCCTTTGTGTATATAGAATGACTCAAACGGAATCCCTAGCCGGGGAATTATAAAACGATTAGAATACACTGCGAGAAACATTTATTTTCAATTGTTCTTTCCTCGAATGATCTCCTTCAAAACATTAATGCAATAATTTATGATACAGCAATATTTGACATACATTCTCACAGTTCCGTTGAAATAATAAACTTTAACACCACTTACATGTACTGACACAACTGATACAACTTAGCTTTTCTACTCATTCATTACCTTGTTTGAGATGCGAAATAAAGTAATTTATTACCAATATCTAATTAACTAATTGTTCATTTTTTTAAACATTGATTCTTGTGTTGTCAGGTAAAAGAAATAATTGTGCAAAATTTAAGCTTGATCCGAGATTGGGTGTCGGAGAATTAGCGTGTACAAAATTATGACCAGACAGACAGGCACACAGACTAAGTGAGTTGTTATAAGCCTTGTAAAAATACAGATACTGGCTATGTTTAATTAAAGACTACACTCATGAAAAAAAATGTGTTAATGTTGTTTGTTTGTTTTCTCCTTAGACAGACATGGGACCTTTAGGTAATCCTCAGATCTTTTATAAGTATCCTTACTGGCTGGGTAACTCACAGGAATCCGGCATGCAGTGTACGTTTGAATATGATCTGAATCAATGGAACGAGGCTATCACATTGGTGTTAAGAGTGGGGATGAAAGCGCTAGTGAACACCAATGAAACATACAGTGGCAATGTGTCACTGACTTTACGTAAGTTTCATTTTTTTTTATAACCTTCACTGTCACGTGACAAATCTTCTCCTGGAGCTTTATGATTACCACAAGTGATCAGTCAACTCATCATCTGTCGTTTGACTTTCGTCGTAGGGGTATTGTGACAGTTCGTGTAACCAAAGCCCTCCACTTTTACCAGTCATCTGCTGTTCTTAGTAGAATATCAAGAGAGAGGCCGGTCCATTCTTTTACATTGTCCAGCCAGCTTTTCTTTGGACCATCCTTTTTTCTTTCTCCCACCACTGTACCATGTACTTTTGACTGTGAGTCACGTTTTACAATATGACTTAAACCAGCTCAACTTTCGTCTCTATACAGTATTGAGGAATTTCTCCTTTTTGCCATCTAGAGTGTTGACTTGTCATCTAGTTCCATTCAAAGTTCAGTCCTGTGTTCCAATCGTTTCTTTTGACTGCCCCACTTTCTTTTTCCTGATGCTGTACTTTGTTGAGAGTATACCTTGTGTCATGGACTACTTCATATTTTTTTCCACAACGATGAGAAGGGCTTCATTGGGGGTCTATTTGAGTTTATCATTGCTCTTATCTCACGCATCTTACCTACTCCTGAAGCATGCTCAGCCCGCTCTTGTGACATCTGGTCTTATTCTTTTTTTGGACTTTTGGAAAAAAACAACAACTTTTTTTGTTCTAGCATTTAAAAGTAGTTTCCCATTCAGACCCAGAGATCTATGGGACAGATGATGTAAAGGTCATTAGTTTCTATGGCCAACGGTTAACATGTGGCCAGTGAAACTAATGTAAGTTACACTTTAGAGTTTGGAGGCGTGATGGCTGAGCTCTTGGCTTTCAAACCGGGGGTCCCGGGATCGAATACTGTAGAAGACTGGGATTTTGAATTTCGGGATCTTTGGCACCTCTGAATCTATCCAGCGCCTATGGGTACCTGACATTAGTTGGGGAAAAGTAAAGGCAGTTGGTGTTTGTGCAGGCCACATGACACCTATGTTAACCATAGGCCATAGAAGATGACCTTTACATCATCTGTACACAAGGTCTGAAAGGGGAACTTTACTTAACTTTACCTACCCAGGGCTTTCTAAAAAAAAAAAACGAACTAAAAAATCCCAGCGTTTATAGAGATTCGAGCCAGGGACCTCTCTTTTCTGAAGCTAAGCGCTTTACTACTCAGCCACCACGACTTTGTTTTACCTTTTGATAACCAGTAAATCACTCAGTAAATCACTCAGTAAATCAATCAGTAAATCACTCAGTAAATCACTCAGTAAATCACTCAGTAAATCAATCAGTAAATCACTCAGTAAATTACTCATCTCGAGTCAAATATCAATTTTCCATTCTATAATGGGATTTAAATTTGACCTCCCTTTGATTGGTTTAAGCCTCTCAATACATTGTTGCACAGTGCGTTAGATAAGCGATAAGAGAGGCGAGAGGATCATGGCTCAGTAATCCTTCCAAGTACTAAACATGATAATATTTTTGTACATTTTCTCTCTTTTAATGAATTTTAATGATTTTTTAAAAATCTAAGCGTAAACAAATATCTAATAACTTGATCCACCGGTTTGACTCATAGACTCCCTTCAATTTTATTCAAGAATGGACAATAGATCTTCATGTTTTTCTTCTAGAATATCCAGACTCCGAGTTAGATGGAGACTGTCCACAAGATTATATTATGCCTGGCTCGCCTGTTTACTGCACTTGCAAGCTCCGTAGACCTGGCCTACCTCCTGGTAATGCCTACTGGCTTTCATCATCTGCGCTGAGGTATCCCACTTTTGCAAGTGTTAACAATTCCCGTCGGCTGGAGATTTTTTTCGATCCTACAGGTAGTACGATACTTATACTGAAATTTTATTTAGTGGTATTATTAATTTCATTAAGCTTACCCAACGGTGATAGTAAAATTTGGCCGTTTGAGCTGTTGTGATGATGGTATTGTATGGTGATTCATCATCATCATCATCTTTCCTCGTGGAACATAGGGCCTCAGTAAAAACACGCCACTCTCCACGGTCTCTTGCTAGTTTTTTTAATGGCTTCCCAGCTCTTTCCTGTCCTCTCGGCTTAATCTAGTACACTGCGTCGTCACGATCTTTTTGGTCTTCCTCTACGTCAGCGGTTCTCAACCTTTTAAGCTCGGTGACCCCTTTTACAATATCCCACTCTGCCGCGCCCCCCCCATACACACACATACAGCAATAGAAGAATAGACAATAACAATCCTTATTTTTGATGGTCTTAGGCGACCCCTGGGGGTCGTGTCCCACAGGTTGAGAACCCCTGCTCTACGCCTTGTTCCCTGGGGGTTCCACTCTAAAGCCTGTCTAGCAGATTTTGTAGACGCAAGTCTAGTTACGTAACATCAGAGCGTAAACGAGGTTTCGTATATTACTGAAACAGTGAAATGCTTTTTTGGGATGTCTTAGTTTTAATGTTTGTTTTATGAAACACTGGAAACATACAATAAAATTATGCATTGTAGAAATTCCCAAGCTGTATTATTTTTTTTTTCATGTCTTCCTCTAGATATTAACCCTAAATTTACCTGCAGTTCAAATTCTTCGGTATTTCAACCAAAAAATTCAGTTTTTTACGAGCCCAAGTTTGCATGTGAGTACTGTTTACGTTCTTAGTTATTATCTTCAAATCTTAACCATGTATAAGTTTGTTTCTTTAAAAACGTATTATCATTATAAAAGAACGCTACGTTGTACGGTCTATTGCTCCTATTTTCCTTTTTGCAAAGCTTATAGTCTGTCTGTCCGGTTAAAAGTTTGCACACGCTTTTTCTCACAGTTTTAATTCAGGTCTTTCAACTTTTTTTTTTCATTTAAAAAGCGATTACATTAACATTCAGAGATACCCCCTTCTTTATCCTCCATCCCTTTCCGAACTGGTCCAGACATGTGATAGGACCATAGCGTTTTGAGAAAGCTAAAAGCATGAAATAGCGCTAAACAAAAACTATTGGTAAAAAATATTTCTAGTCGCACAGATTTATTATTGTTAGTTTAGATCTATTATAAATTTAATTATATGACTGATCCTAACTAATTAAAAAACAAAACTCTGCTTAATATAAGGTTTGTGTGTTTCAATTTGTTTATTGTTCTTCTTTCCTATTTACCTACACGTCCTGCGTCTCGAAGTTCTATTTGGTTCTCAGCTGCCTCTATAATAAAGCTTGTTCTTGCGTCTCGAAGTTCTATTTGGTTCTCAGCTGCTTCTATAATAAAGCTCGTTCTTGCGTCTCGAAGTTCTATTTGGTTCTCAGCTGCCTCTATAATAAAGCTTGTTCTTGCGTCTCGAAGTTCTATTTGGTTCTCAGCTGCTTCTATAATAAAGCTCGTTCTTGCGTCTCGAAGTTCTATTTGGTTCTCAGCTGCCTCTATAATAAAGCTTGTTCTTGCGTCTCGAAGTTCTATCTGGTTCTCAGCTGCCTCTATAATAAAGCTTGTTCTTGCGTCTCGAAGTTCTATCTGGTTCTCAGCTGCCTCTATAATAAAGCTTGTTCTTGCGTCCCGAAGTTCTATTTGGTTCTCAGCTGCCTCTATAATAAAGCTTGTTCTTGCGTTCCGAAGTTCTATTTGGTTCTCAGCTGCCTCTATAATAGTCTATAATAAACCTTGTCCTTGCGTCCGAAGATTAAGAAGCAGTGTAGTATTTTACGTAGGTATACAGTCCTAGCCGTGATCTACATATTTTGCAACCTAACCGTTGTCTGCCAGTGGTAGGTTTAGGTTCTCATTTCAAAGTAATGTCTGTGCTCGGCAGCTGATTCTCTTTCCGTTTTAAATGTGTACCCCGTGGCCTAAGTCTCATTCGGAAGTTACCAGTTGCTCTTTTCTATGCCATTTTCAAAGCAAGTTGGCACTTCAGGAGTTCTTAACAGTGTGGGGAAAAATTAAATCTTTCAATGCAGAGAATCATTAGTAATGATACTTCTATTATCTAAATGCTGAAAAAATAAATCTCTATGACACTTTGGATTGCTCTGCTTTTCGTTTCTGATTCTTATTGTTTCTCTCTATTAAACTAGACTCTTATCATGCGTGCGTTCTTTAAAACGAGTTTGTCAATACAAAAAATTAAGATAGCGTGTCTTGCTTTTCGTAGAGATTAATTTTCATGAGCTTGACCACCGCTTTTTAAAACGTTAAAATGTTGTTACTATTGTGTATCGTTGACTTCGTTTATCGTAACTGCAATGGTAGAGGGTATTTGCTGTGTAAATACGCGAGCTAGCAGCACCGGGTGACACCAAATCCTGGTGACGTCTCTGAATATAGAAATGTATGTACGAAAAATATTATTTTGTTGCTAATCGGTTCTTCATCACTATTTTTTTTTCCCAGATGGACCGGACAAGGTGACACTAGAAGCACTGACCAGTCCTATTCTCAGATTCTCAAATGCACCCCTCTCCGTGAAAATGCTTTGCAAAGTCCTTTTCAGTCAAGTCCGGCCAGACGTGTCCATCAGCGCCTATGTTTCCCCCAGCACATCAGGGCTGACGGTGGATCCCGTCCATTTCGACGGGCAGGACTACATCGCTAGTATAAATCTCGTCCCGGAATCTCCGGGCGCCTATAATGTCACTTGCGTGGCACAGAATACAAAATTTCCCACATTATCTGCACTAAGTAACTTGGTTGTACAAGTTTTTGGTAAGAGTTTTTTATAATATAGCTTTTGTTCTTCTGAATTTAATAATTAAATAAAGAGAACTGCCTTTTTTATTAGAAAACATATATTCACTCTCTCCGTTCGTCTGGTAAAAAGTTTGATCATGTTATTTCTCCCACAACCATACTCGATCAAGTAAAAAAATTGCACAATTATTCATTGGCAGGTATGGGTCATTTGGGTCATGAATAAATAAAAAAAAATCAACCCATTAATCAATTAATTAATGGTAATTTATTAACTTCTTTGATACCAACAAGGAAATTTAATTTTTTCAGCCCTAACAGTTGTGGCTAAATATTCAGGGTTTCGTCTCCTTAGATAATTAAATACATTTTCGGAACAAGTTAAAATTTTAAACATTTATTTATTTCACCTCGCAGTACATGAATTAGCGGTAATTTATCTATTCTGTTTGATATCAAATAAAGGAAATAACTTCTACATTATTAAGAGATACGGTTGTAAGTGTGGAGTTCTTTCCCTTTGAAAAGTTTTTTTTTTTTTTTGTCTATTTTTTAAAAGGAATTTGATTTTTTATATATTGCTTGCTTTAAAATTCTTTTCAGGTTATTAAAGATTTTTTTTTATTTGTGCAAACTATATTATTTTTATTTAATAAAGCGTTATCAATTATAAGTAAGTAAATGGTTAAAAACGAAGACATTTAATATAAATGGAATGTTAATAGAGCGCAGATTTCAATAATAACCAAGAAAAAGAACTTCTTGAAACGATCTTTTAAAAATCTTAGATATTAAAACAAACGAAAAAACTTAACACAGTTAAAATGAGGTAATATGTTTTCAGTAGAAAAATGTTAGGGCAGGGTGGTTGAGTGGATAAGCGCTTAGCTTCTAAACCTGGGATCCTGGGCTCGAATCTGAGTGAATTTTGGGGTTAGGGGGCCCCTGAGTCCACCTGACTTTAGTTGGGGTCGTTGTGATGGCCATGTGACACCCTGTTCGTTAACAGTTGGCAAAAGCAACAGATGACCTTAACATCATCTGCCCTATAGATCGCCATTTGTCAAAAATATCTATAAAACTTTATTTCTATGGAAGTTTAAACAGCAATTAAATCTACTTTTTCCTTTGATAAGGAGACAATACAAGAGAGAAAGAAAGAAAAGGGAAGTTGTTATATTTACAGTCAAACCACTAAAACAATCAGTTTCTTATTGGTCATTGCAAACTTCTATCCTGATACCTACATTTTAAAAACATCAGTGGCATGTCACTACTAGATTATAAATACGAATTTCGTTATCGGTGTATTAATTTAGTCGTGCATGTTAATTAAGAGACTTAAACGACACTAAGTCCTTACTACTCCTTGCTGATTCAGGCCACCCGTTTCAACTCTACGACACTGTATCCTGATAATGGAGCATTTACACGATTGTCTTAGTATATTGAATAGCAAATTTAGATAAACTTTATGCCTTTCTGAATATTTAGTTGTTTTTATTTTTTTGTATCTGCTAGTTATAGTTATATCTTTTGTATTATATTCCACTTTCGCGTTTTATTCCTAAAGTGTCTTTGAATTGAGTGATTTTATTCATAGTTTTACTCTAGTCAAATGTAAATATTTAGCGTCTGTACCAATGACTTGTTTTTCCTAGCGTTGAGTGGTCCTAAAAAGAGAACGCATATTCAAATACAGGTCTAACCTAGCTCAAAGTTTCAATACCATAAATAAATTTAGCACTTAAGTGCATCTACTTTTGAAGCACCTTCAAGCTCTTCAATAAAAAGGCTTAAAGTCAAACTTTTTGTGTTCATATTTATAATCTAAGGAGGATAATCCTCTAGCCAAATGTATTTTTGAACTAGAAAACTACAAGGTATGACCTAAAATAACCAGATTGAAAAAGGGGGAGTAATAACTAAACCCAGTGAGACAACTGATGCATTGAAAGAGGAAGAGGATATAAGTGAAGTGACCCGTCGCAGTGTAAGTGAACAGTGTAGACTAAATGAAGGTTAAGGGTCAAGGCTATCACAGCCTAAATGAAGACAGGTTATCACCGAAGAAAAATATGACAGGAGAGGAAACTGAAAGATCTAGTAATTGAACATCAAAAATAAGAGTAGGCTACTCTCGTCTCATAATTATTATTTTGCAATTTTTAGATACATAATCCTCTTTATCAAAAGACTGACTGCAACACTAAATTGTGATTGCTTTTTGTATTTTTGATAATCAATTACTAGATCTAGATCTAAAAAATAAAATTATATGTTACATAGGTTAGGGTTGAAAAAAACAACAACTTGACTTCTTTGAACTACTTGACAAATCAACGCCTGGATCCAACTGTCTACACAATGTTCACGAGCGATCAGTCGCGGATAAGAATTTATTTCCGGTTTCCAGTCTAGCAGCATACATAAAAACATTTTTTTGTTTTAAAATATATCAACAAAAGCACAATAGATGTAGAACGAGTGTCAGGGGTGCACCTAACAGCTCTTTTGTGTGAGTCTTGTGTACGGAAACCTTCTCACAGACACCCCCGCCGTTTTTTTGTTTTTTTAATGTGCACACTAGAGATTTGAACAGAGAGCCCCTCACCATGATATAAAAAGCATAAAGAAAATTCACTTTTAAAGTTACTAAGTTAAAGCAAATAGTTTTTGTTCAAAACCTGATCTGGCTGGTCGTGTTCTATCACCTTTTGTTATTGCGATGGTCGCGGTTCGAATCTCAAAAGCCGCATTGCCACTGGCATATTAATAAAAGAATGATATTGACTTAAATCAGAAATAGATATGCTATTGCAGTGATAAGACTTCCAGATCTGAAAATGTAAACTTATTAATTTTGTTTTTTAATTATTTTTTGTACTGTACACGGCCCAATTTAAATAATGGGACTTTTTTCTACCCTCTACAAATATTTATTTAGTTTATCCTAATCAGGGCCGGCCTTAGGCCACTGTAACCTATGCGGCCGCAGTGGAACCCCGCACTTTCATAGGCCCATCACTAATTCTAGGTGTAAATTATTCAATTATAAAACATTATAACTTATATATAATAATAACAGGGTTTCCTTGGCCTTCTGATTTTCCAGGACCGCCTTGAAATCTCATGAAATTGTCAAAATATACGAACAAGTCCTAGAAACCTGAAATTATTAAAATGTCCTGAAAACTCACGAAAATCTCCTAGATCTAGAAAGTAGACAAAATTGTTTTTGTTTTTTTTTGGGTGCCAATCCGATGAGTAATGAAAAAAAAAGGCCTTGTCAGCTTTAATAGAAATGTATATATATAGTTCGTCCATCGTGGTTCGATGATGACCACTTTGCACTGGGGTTTTATGCCTCCTCATGTGGCTGGTGAGACCTATGTGAGCCCGGAATGTTCGGCCGCACACTGGGCAGGTTATTCCAGCTGGAGCTAGTGTCGTTTGTCTTGCTTTTCTTTTCTGGCGTTTTTCTTCTGCCTGCGTTGTTCTTTTTTCCTCAGCAACCTGTGCGCCAGTTTTCACAGCGTGACGCCATGATGCTCTGTCGTGTGCCTCTGTCTCCCAGGTGCCAGGGTCTATGCTGAACGCCTTCAGAGAAGCTTTGAGGGTGTCCCTGAAGCGATTTCTTTGCCCACCTTGCGAGCGCTTTCCTTCGCTTAGTTGGCCATACAAGAGTCGTTTTGGGATGCGGTGGTCTTCCATTCTGTAGACGTGACCTGCCCATCGCAGCTGGGACTGCATCAGGATTGTGTGGATGCTTTGCAGACACGCTCTTCGAAGGACTTCTGTATCTGGTATTTTGTCTTAGACATGTCATGTGGAAGCGGTTTAGTCTCTTCGCATGTTTACTGTACACTGTCCATGTTTTTTATTATTATTATAGCTTTTATATAGCGCTACTTTCATGCTTATAGCATGCTCAGAGCGCTTTTGGTTCAATCTCATTTGTGGACCGGTGGGGGGGGAGGGGGTATCTAGGAGTTGGTTTTCCGTGCTGCCTTTAGGCGCTCAGTAAACACAACTCTGCCCGAGTCGGGTGTCGAACCTCGAGCCCCCTTCTAGGTAGCCAAGCCAAGCTAAGTTCAAGCGCACTTGGCCTCTCGACCACGCTTCCCATGTTTCTGAGGCATAAAGCAATGTAGGGAGGATGACGGCTCTATAGACCCCTAGCTTGGTGTTTGTGGTGAAGTCACTGACGATGCTCTGCAGATCGTTTTCAGAGCAGACATTTAGGGCACAGTTATCAGCAAATAGCAAGTCTCTGATTACTGCTGCATTTGTTTTTAATTTTGCTTTATGCCGCCTCGGGTTGAATAGGCCACCATCAAATCTGTATGATATATTTATCCCGTTGTTTTCTCTATTTGTGAATGCATCTGTCAGCATAGCGGAGAACATGATACTGAACAGTGTAGGTGCTAGGACACAGCCTTGTTTTACCCCGTTTGATACTTCGAAGGGCTCTGATGGTTCTCCACTTTCTTGGACACGATCCTTCATGCCATCATGAAATAGTCTCACCATGGTTATGAATTTTTGTGGACAGCCATACTTTGACATGATCTTCCAGAGTCATACTCTGCTAACAGTGACGAATGCCTTTGTTAAGTCGATATATATTGAGAACAGGTCAGCATTTTGTTCTTGGCATTTTTCCTGGAGCTGCCTTGCTGCAAAGATCATGTCAATGGTTCCACGCTCTTTTCTGAAGCCGCACTGGCTTTCTGGTAGTAGACCATATTCTATGTGTTGCATGAGCCGATTTAGTAGGATGCGTGCAAGGATTTTCCCAGCAATAGAGAGAAGAGATATTCCTCTGTGGTTGTCGCAGATCTGGCGGTTTCCTTTTTACTTGTATAAATGAACAATTTTGGCATCTTTAAAGTCTTGTGGTATTGACTCTTTTTCCCACATAATTAAGAAGAGCTTATGAAGTCTTTCAATCAGGGCTAATCCACCTTTTTTGTAGACCTCTGCGGGAATGGAGTCAGCTCCTGGGGCTTTTCCGCTTGCGAGCTGTTGAATCGCAAGATCGGTTTCCTTTAGCGTAGGTGGGTCATCAATTTTTTCATTTATTGGTACTTGCTGTAGCCTGTCTATGGCCGCTTCATTTATGATGGAAGGTGTATTGAGAACCTTTTCGAAGTGCTCTGCCCAGCGTTTTAGGATTTCTTCCTTATCTGTCAATAGGATTGTCCCATCAGCATTTAATAGAGGGGATGAGCCTGACTTTGTGGGTCCATAGATTTCGTTTAAGGCATGGTGGAAGTTCTTCATATCGTGCTTGTCAGCAAATTCCTGTATTGTTTCCACTTTCTTGCTAAGCCAGGTATCTTGCATTTTGCGTAGCTGTTTTTGCACATTTTTGCGGATGTAAGGGAATGCATCTTTAGTGGACTGGGAGTTTGGGTTGTTCAGACACAATTTGTGGAGCTTGTGCTTTTCGTCTAATAGTTTTCTGATCTCAATACTGTTTTCATCAAACCAGTCCTGATGCTTTCTCTCCATAGGACCGAGTATGTTTAATGCTGTGCTATAGATAGCTTCTTTGAAGCATTCCCAGCTTTTATCTACATTTGATTCAGTTAGAACGGTGGACTTGAGGCAGTTCTCTATTGCATCTGCAAGCGACTTTTCAGTTTTGTCATCTGCTAAGCTGGCCGTGTTTAGCCTTTTTTGGGGTTTTGATTTTTGCGGACGTCTCTTTGGTTGGATACGAATGTTTAGTTTTGTGATGATGAGGCGGTGGTCTGTTCCACACTCTGTACCACAGCAAGATTTGGTGACACGAATGTCCTGACGGTCAGATTGTCTGGTGATGACGTAATCTATGAGGTGCCAGTGTCTTGAGCGGGGATGCATCCAGGAAGTTCGCTTTCTCATTGGAAGACTGAATATTGTGTTCGATATGAGCAGCTTGTGTTCAGCACAGGTCTGGAGTAGTAATAATCCGTTGCTGTTGTATTGACCAATCCCAAATTTGCCTAAGACTCCTTTCCAGATGTGATGGTCAGAGCCGACTCTTGCGTTGAAGTCACCGAGAATGAGTAGCTTTTCTGTTTTTGGAATATTAAACAAGGTGGAGTTTAGTTCTTCGTAAAACTTTGCTATGACATCATCTGGGTTGGTCATGGTGGGTGCGTAACAAATAACAATGGAAATATGTTTCTTTCCGTTTTGTAAAGGCAGCTTTAGGGTCATGAGCCTATCACTAATTCCTTTGGGAGGCCCGACTAGTTTAGATACTATTGATGTTTTTATGGCAAAGCCGACTCCAGATTCACGTCGTACTTCAGTGCTTCTACCGCTCCAGAAGAAAGTATATCCAGCTCCTCTTTCGCAGAGTTCACCTTCATCTGCAATAGAAATGTAATGCAAATACGAATGTATTTTCTAATACAAAATCTTAATTTTGACACGCTTAGATCTAGCCAGACTGGGCCTCGCACAATCAGTTTCGCATAGGGCCCCGCTATTGTTAGGGTCGGCCCTGATCCTAAGTATACGTTTTTGTTATAACTATCATCTTCATTCTTGTCATCCGCATCAGGAGGCAGCGCCCACGTTAAGGTAAACATCACAGGCTCCACGGAGAGGAATCTATGTAGCAGCGTTCCAGTCTCTTGCTACGTGATGGCTAATGGCGTCTACAATGGTACCTTATGCTCCATCTACGCCAACAGCATGCTTCTCCAGAATCGGACCTCGTTTGAGAGGGACGTCAGTTTCCCACTCACCCACAACTTTGAGCCGCCATTGAGTGGGGAATACGAGTTGGAGTGTGTCGTCATTAACATTAATACATCCGAGACACTAGGCAGAGACAGAATCAAGTTAACAATTTCAGGTGAGTCACATCACAGAACTAACATTAGAGAGAGAGAAAATATAAAGTTAACAATTTCATGTGAGTCACATCACAAAACTAACATTAGAGAGAGAAAATATAAAGTTAACAATTTCATGTGAGTCACATCACAAAACTAACATTAGAGAGAGAAAATATAAAGTTAACAATTTCATGTGAGTCACATCACAGAACTAACATTAGAGAGAGAAAATATAAAGTTAACAATTTCATGTGAGTCACATCACAGAACTAACATTAGAGAGAGAAAATATAAAGTTAACAATTTCAGGTGAGTCACATCACAGAACTAACATTAGAGAGAGAAAATATAAAGTTAACAATTTCAGGTGAGTCACATCACAGAACTAACATTAGAGAGAGAAAATATAAAGTTAAACTCTCCGATGAGCGGTATTGTCAGTGGCGTAGCAGGGGAGTGGGTGGACAAAATTTGAAAATCCCCCCCGGGTCCCCACTTGAGGGGTTCCCCTAAATGAGTGTCCGGAATCTTTTTTTACATTAAATATTAAGCCAATGACAAATTAATCTTGCTATTCATGTTGTTATGTAAATTAGTGACCATATTGCATGTATTCCACACAGTACACAAAAGAGATACAAGACACCGATAGCAAAGACAAACAGACACAAAAACTCTTCAGTGCCTCTGGCAGTCCAATCATTAAATACAATTCAAGTATCTGATATAAACAATTCACATATAAATTATGAGTGAGTCTGGTTTGAATGTATATTTTAGTTTTCTATACTTATAATGTTTTGCTTTGTGTGATGCACACATTTCCTTATGTGTAATAAAGGTAATTATTGCTATTATTATTGTTGATAAATGCATAAATCTGTCCACAAAAGGCTTTATTTTTTATATTTCAATGCAAGTCCCAGTGGATCTCGTTTGACTTTACAATATGCTAACTAATAGAAACAGAGACTTTGCTTGAAAAATAAATTAATGATGTTTAACTGTTCATAACTATGTAACTATGATAGCTAGCAGCTAGCAATTTGGAGCAATCATGCTTGCTTTTATAATTCGTTAAATTATTCGTAAATTTTGTGTGTTATAAAACAGTGCAGAGAATTTGATCATTAGATTTGGTGAAGAAAGGAAATAAAAATCACCAATTATAAAGTTTGTTTTTTTTTTGATCAAATTGGAAAGTGCGCTTAATTTGAATCACGATAAGATATTTGTATAGCGCAACTTTCATTCTTATGCATGCTCAGTATTATTATTAAGCGAAATTGTTGGGTAAAGGTAGAGGCTGTTCTTAGGTGATCAGTTAATGCAGTTCTACTTTTAATGGAGCTCTATTTTTAAACTTTATTCAGGAAGGGTTAGGAGAGTCTTATTATTGATGAAGTGTTGTCCTGTTTACTTTTAAGTGAAAAAAAAAAGCTCCAAAGGATCTTTTGAAATTTTATTACTTTAAACGATCAAAACATGTACATGGGTGAATTCGACGGGGACGCCTCTGAGTTTATGTGATAACACAAACTCTCATTGTAATCTTTTTTTTTTTTAAAGTAGAAAACCTCAGTATGTGTGTTGTTCATTAAAGCATTTGAATAATATGTATACTTGGGTTCTGTACCACATTTTCCTCTTTTTCGATGCTTTTTCCATATATAGGATTTTAAGATTTTTTTTCTTTTTACATATATACCTATATATCGTTGGTATAATAAATATAACAAAAAGAAATTAAATAATAAAAAAGTTATGTACCTAGATCCAGTTTCTTGCTTTTTGAATTAAATTGAATATAATATAATTTATGCCTAGCTAGAATGAAGTTATTTTACACGACTCAGGTTGACTTTTACTTCAAGCCTTGTTTAGCTAGATCTACTGGAAAATGTAGGAATGAGACAACATTATTAAAATGCTATTTTTATTCCAGGAGGCTCGTGCGATGTCAATGCTATGGCCATAGGTCTCGGTGCTGGACTGGGCGGCGCCGTGTTGCTGCTGGCCATAGTAGTGGTGCTATTCGTTGTCTGGAGACACCGCAAGATAGTGACCAAGAAAAAGGACACGCAGACAGTGTCTTTCTCTGTTGGAGACAGCAAGGTCAAGGTTATTGTCCAGAAGAACGTTCAAGGTGAGTGTTGAGAGAATCGGCGGCTTAATTCTCACGCACACGACGGCTCATGGACGCTATATCAGTGCGTGATATTCTCACGTGACCTCAACTGCGTCACGTCACGGCCATTAATCTAGCCAGACCCATATACAGCTACTTGAGAAAACAGGAAACTTGATATATTAGACGTGAAAAGAATGATACGATATAATTGGACCAGGCCGTACTGACCTGACTAGTGCTACGCACCAATTACCTCTCTTGAGAAGCCCACACCTTTCGACAAGAAATTATTCTACAGTTAACACCCGCTGTCTTCATTCAGTGTCTTCTTCAGGTGTCTCATTAAGTGTCTTCATTAAGTGTGTCTTAATCTAGAGACACCTTACAATTAGTTATGACAAAACGTAGAAACTGAGAAGGGATAGGATTTGAACTTGAGTCGAAAACATACCCAGTGCAGGATTTACCTATAAGCAACGCAAGTTATAGTTTAGTTTCCTCGAGAAACATTTAACGCTGCACTATACTGTCTGGTCTTATAAAGGGTCCAGAAGGGTCCCATAGGTCGTGTCGAATCGGGTTTTCAAGTATAAATACAGCACTGAGCGTGCCATAACTTAGTGAATTTATAAAATAGTGAAAAAAGAAGTGAGACCTATAAGAAAATCAGTTTTAAAATATAATGGATCTGTAGTAACGTTCTTAAGGATTCCACAGACAGTAATACTTGAAAATACACCTATCACTCACACTACATCTCTATTTATAAAGAGAGAGAGAGAGATGGATAGATAAATAGATAGATAGATACATAGATAGAGAGAGAGAAATAAAAATAGACAGATAGATAGATAGATAGATAGATAAGTAGATAGATAAGTAGATAAGTAGATAGATAGACAGACAGACAGACAGACAGATAGACCCATTCTTGAGCTTAATATTAGGCAATTGAAGTACAACAAATTTGAAAAGGAAAACCCACATTTGATTACCAGTGTTTATTTCTATCTTCATTCACATTTTATATCTAGAAAGTGTCTACTCTACTCTTTGAGAATGATTTTGATCTATTCCGGTGAAAAGTTTGCTTTATTTTTTTCTTCCTTTCTCTCCTTGTGTCCATTCCTCAAGTCGAGATGAAAGACGGATACAAGGCGATGTTTGAACCACCACCGGACTACTTCATACAGCAAAACTACGACACGCTAAGCTATATTGGTAGTAGCGTGGGGACAGCGTCCACTGGCGTGAGTTCTGTCAGGAATTCTGGCAATGACCAGGAAGATGAGATGTACGCTACTCTGGAAGGTCAGTGATACATAGTTATATTATTAGCATTAACGTTTAATTTTTTTTTTTAAATTGATATGACTGTAATATTCTGTTTGAACTATTCGCTATGTAAATCATTCGAAAAGATTTCTTCTATTACATCTGTTGACAGTAAGTCCGTATAGTCTTACTAGTCTATAATATTGAAATAATGGGCTCTTTGTGGGAAATACGAATTAATAAACTGATCTCCATTTTTTTCGGTTACACGACAAGTGCCCTCACCATTTTGTGATGCACCGATTGCTGGATGAGCCTATTTGACAGATGAGCCAATTGTCAATAAACCAATTAGCAGATGAGCCGATCGTAAGATGAGACTGTTGTTGGATGAGCCAACTAATAGATGAGACTGTTGTTGGATGAGCCAACTAATAGATGAGACTGTTGTTGGATGAGCCAACTAATAGATGAGACTGTTGTTGGATGAGCCAACTAATAGATGAGACTGTTGTTGGATGAGCCAACTAATAGATGAGACTGTTGTTGGATGAGCCAAATAATAGATGAGACTATTGTTGGATGAGCCAACTAATAGATGAGGCTATTGTTGGATGAGCCAACTAATAGATGAGGCTATTGTTGGATGAGCCAACTAATAGATAAGACTGTTGTTGGATGAGCCAACTAATAGATGAGACTGTTGTTGGATGAGCCAACTAATAGATGAGACTGTTGTTGGATGAGCCAACTAATAGATGAGACTGTTGTTGGATGAGCCAACTAATAGATGAGACTATTGTTGGATGAGCCAACTAATAGATGAGACTGTTGTTGGATGAGCCAACTAATAGATGAGACTGTTGTTGGATGAGCCAACTAATAGATGAGACTGTTGTTGGATGAGCCAACTAATAGATGAGACTGTTGTTGGATGAGCCAACTAATAGATGAGGCTATTGTTGGATGAGCCAACTAATAGATGAGACTGTTGTTGGATGAGCCAACTAATAGATGAGGCTATTGTTGGATGAGCCAACTAATAGATGAGACTATTGTTGGATGAGCCAACTAATAGATGAGGCTGTTGTTGGATGAGCCAACTAATAGATGAGGCTATTGTTGGATGAGCCAACTAATAGATGAGACTATTGTTGGATGAGCCAACTAATAGATGAGACTGTTGTTGGATGAGCCAACTAATAGATGAGACTGTTGTTGGATGAGCCAACTAATAGATGAGACTGTTGTTGGATGAGCCAACTAATAGATGAGACTGTTGTTGGATGAGCCAACTAATAGATGAGACTGTTGTTGGATGAGCCAACTAAAAGATGAGACTGTTGTTGGATGAGCCAACTAATAGATGAGGCTATTGTTGGATGAGCCAACTAATAGATGAGACTGTTGTTGGATGAGCCAACTAATAGATGAGGCTATTGTTGGATGAGCCAACTAATAGATGAGACTATTGTTGGATGAGCCAACTAATAGATGAGGCTATTGTTGGATGAGCCAACTAATAGATGAGACTGTTGTTGGATGAGCCAACTAATAGATAAGACTGTTGTTGGATGAGCCAACTAATAGATGAGGCTATTGTTGGATGAGCCAACTAATAGATGAGGCTATTGTTGGATGAGCCAACTAATAGATGAGACTGTTGTTGGATGAGCCAACTAATAGATGAGACTGTTGTTGGATGAGCCAACTAATAGATGAGGCTATTGTTGGATGAGCCAACTAATAGATGAGACTGTTGTTGGATGAGCCAACTAATAGATGAGACTGTTGTTGGATGAGCCAACTAATAGATGAGACTGTTGTTGGATGAGCCAACTAATAGATGAGACTGTTGTTGGATGAGCCAACTAATAGATGAGACTGTTGTTGGATGCGCCAACCAATAGATGAGACTATTGTTGGATGAGCCAACTAATAGATGAGACTGTTGTTGGATGAGCCAACCAATAGATGAGACTATTGTTGGATGAGCCAACTAATAGATGAGACTGTTGTTGGATGAGCCAACTAATAGATGAGACTTTTGTTGGATGAGCCAATTGTCAGATAAGCCAATAGTTTGATAAAACTATTGTTGGGTTAGCCCATTTTCAGATAAGCCAATTTTCGGTTGAACCAATTTTCAGATGAGCCAATTGTCGGATGAGTCAATTGCCAGATGAGCCAATCATCAGAGATGAGCCAATTGTCAGATGAGCCGATTGTCGGATGAGCCAAGTGTCCTGTAAACAAAGAGACTTGAACAAAATGTCGTTGAACAACTGAAGACGAAAGCTTACTGTGCACTTATTCTTCATTTTTCTTATTCTTTTTCTCTTTCTCTGACTCTGTCATTCCGAGCCGAACTTTGCATTGCACAGCTGTTCTATACAAATCAGTATCTGAGCCCTGAGCATTACCTCGTAGGCGTCGCGGGTGGATACAGACAAATAATTGGTTGAATAGTACAGGTTATGGAAAAAGAGGTTTGTTTTTTTTTTCTTTTTGGATTGTGCGATTGCAGTACCAATTCATATCTGTCCTGGACTTCACTTTGTACCAAAGTCTGAACTCCTGGTTATTCATATTTTATGAGATGGATTATTGACTAGAATGCTGTATCAGGAACCAAAACAACTGTTCAGCTTCCAAATCTATCTATTGAGGACCGATATCAGTATGATATTAAAATAAAGAGAATCCTTTAAAAATAACGAAAACTTATCTAAGGGGAAAGAACTCCGGCCATAGTACTACTTGTGTTTGGATTCTACAAGTTTTTTCCCGTATTCGATATCAAATAAAATGTTTAATTACCATTATATAGTTCATTAATTGAGTATTTTTGTTTTTTGATTCATGTAAAATACATAATTTTTTAAAAGTATTAACTTGATCGGAGAATTCATGAAAAATAATTGGCGTTAACAATTATTTAAGGGGACTAAATCAAACAAATTTGGCCATATCTATGGATACTTAAGAATTAGTTTCCTTTGTTGGTATGAAACAAAATAATAAATTAACAGTATTTAATTGTCTAATTGTTACTTTTCTTTTGTTTCAAGTCTTGTCTATGCCAATGAATAATTAGGCTAAGTTTCAGCTTGATCCGAGCATGGGTGTGGAAGAAATAACGTGTACACACGTTTTATCAGACAGACAGAAAGACAGAGTGAGTTGATGAAAGCTTAGTGAATAAATCAGTAAAAAAAAAAAAAACGAAATCGGGTATCACTGCAGCAGAGCCTCCCTTCCACGCATTCTGTGCTGTCGGCTTTTCAAAGAGAAATCTGGAGTTCAGAGCCATGTTTGAGCTCATCATAAATTGAGATTGATCTAGTGATCACATGGTCAGATTGTCAATGCATGACAATGCTAGATCGATTCCCCGAAATCTCACGCAGTATGAAATCACATGTGCGGACTCCTACGGTACTGTTTCCACGTTTGAATAATGCTACTATGCAAGGCATGCCATTTTTTTTTTCAGTTGGTTCGTAAAATCTGCATAAATTGTCAAAATTTGACAGTGATGCATGGAAAAAAAAAAAAAAAAGGTATCTTGTATTCTTATTGATTGCCTCAAAAAAGCGAATTACGATTTGATAGGCTTGGGAAGCAACACGCTCTTGACCTGTATGGTGATATGTCCATTTGTGCACATTTGTCGAGGATTTTCCAAAGTGTGATGATGATGATAGTTTATGATGTATTGTTTGGTCAGACCTTTATGTAGAGCTAGATCTTTGACCATTCAACGAATGTCATTACATTATATTTAAATATTACTTTAATGTTGAAATAATTTTGTTGTTTTTGTTTATTATTTCAGAATACATAAACCCAGTAGACTTAAAGAAGGCATATACCACGAAATAACCATTGAAGATAATGTTATTATGTATTCTTTGTCAAGGACAAAAAAAAAACTTTACAGAGATGCAAAAAAAATGTGCTTCCTGTGCGCTTATGAATAAATCTAATATATGTGTTAAGGTGTAAAAAAATGTAAATATCAATAATTTATAGTGCCTATGTTGTTAATGTTTATGTGTTAAAATTTCTTCGGCCATGAAAAATCTAAATGTGATCAACTCTGATATCTGAAGGACTCTGTCTCCTGTTCAAGCATGTTCTAATGTCAGTGTACGTAATGGCTATTGGGCCCAACGATGAACTGCTGACCACTGTAAAAAAAAATTAAACTGGACTTCATATTCATAAGATCTCGGAGCTCGAAAAAAACTTCTTACAGGGAACAGTTTTAGAGAAAAAAAAGAGACAGACTAAGGTATCAATGTCATTAAAGAGTGGAAGGGCCTGTCATTGAAAGAAATTCTAGGCAAGGGGAGTAGCAGAGAGGAATGAAGACAGGCTGTCATCAGATAATTTTGGGGGCCCTTTGGGCACTACAACCTAAGGAATAGCTGATGTCTAAATGTGGTTGTATTTGTATTAGGATCAGTAGATCATTCCCTTTGACTCGGTCTACCTTGTGTTTTATATTTCCATTCACTACGAATTGCGAGGCCCAATTTTAATGGATGCTTGCGAGGCCCGTTTTTCTTTTTTCAAAATAACAACTATTACTATTACATCTTTATACCAATATTTGTTATGCACATGCATAGGAAGTAACTATAACGGTGTTGATTAAAATTACGTCAATCATGCAGGATAAGCCTGCACTAAATAGGTTAACACATCTTTAAAAGCACGTCGCTGACAGTGATATGCATAATGTATATTGCGACGCTCCTGCCAGAGGTGGGGCTTAATTGGAGCAATCGGTCTAAAGCGGCCCCGGATAGTGGTTGTATTTTTTTTTTGAGGTGTGGTTAGGGGGAAGAAAGCTTTATAAACAGGATCTTATATTCATTTGTTTCATTGCAAATACAAATAGATGTTCCTGGCAAGTTATCATACAATATTGAGACGTTGGTCAAGCTGCAATTGTCAGCGGAGAGACCCAAGTCAACACTTGTTCTTTCCTTGATAGCGCATTCTGTTTGCAAAGCAAAAAAACTGCCTTATAAGAATGTACCACCAAATAGAGAAATTACATAATTAAGCAATTATCACACTTCAAAAATCGCTAATGTAATGGAAATATCATGAAAATAGAATAAACGAAAGCAAGATAAATAATTCAAAGACTTATCTCGAGAGAGAAAAACGTCTAAATAAATGGAAGGTTTACTCAGCTTCTGTATTAGGATAGATCTAACCAGAACAATATAAACAATGTTGTTGTTTTTTTAAGATAAAAATCTTATATTGAGTAAAAATGCATACGTTATTATGAGCCAATCTAATTAATTTTTTCTAAATATATGTAGACTAATAATAATAAATGTCTGCACTTTGAAATGCTTTTTGTTGAGCGCAATTTTACGCTGTAAGGAGGCTCAATCACTTTGTTGATACGTTTGTGAGGAGGGGGCAGGAAAAGCCTCTGGAAGGTTTCTTGATGCTTTTTTAAAAGCTTTTTTCGAGTCTGAATTCCAACTAGGGATCTTGAGTCCCGTGATGGAAGCAAGCCCGACGCGTTAGCCACTGACCTATTCAAGTGTTTATAATAATAGTAGTTTTTTTTCCTTATTGTAACTTTAAAAAATGTAACGATCCACCTGGCTCTCTACTCTAGGCCTCTATCTCTATAGATAAGTATATTTTCTATATAAAACAAAGTTACGACTACTTATTAAACTAATTGGCAATTTTTGTTTCATTTAACAAGAGAGAAAGAGAGAGAGAGAGAGAGAGAAGATAGAAAGAAAGTTAGAGAGAATGTAATAGAGAGAATGAAAGAGAAAATAAGTGAAGGAGAGGAAAAAAAAAAGAGAATGTGATCAAGAGAGAAAGAGGGGTAAATTAAATAGAAAGTGATTGAAAAAATAACGGTGGGAGAGAGAGAAAAAAAAGAGGGAGAATGTGATTAGAAATTCAGAGAAAAAGAATAGAGTGACAATATGAAAGGAATGCGAGAGAAATAAAGAGAGAGGGAGGAAGAGAATCAGAGAGAGAGAGAGAGTAAGAGAGAGAGAGAGAGAGAGAATAAGAGTAATAAAGTACATTTCTAACAAAAATTCTTTAATGTCTAAATAATTGTATGTTTTTATTTTCTGTTTAACCTTGTATATAAAACTGTAATTATGACCAATGCTTACTTTTTTATAGGTACATGGACATAGTGAGTACATTAATAACTGCTATCCTTAATGTGTACATTTTCTTTGACTTGTACTTTTATTGCTGTTGAGAACGTATTCAAACTATCTACAAGAAATAAATAAAAATTACTATTGTATTTACATAAGGCTTATTACTCAAAATATGTAAATAGTGTAATACTTATAAAGAGATAATTGGCTCTACTTTATTTCTTCAAAATACCTACATTGTTTAATATTTCACCGCTTCAATTTTGTGCCAATGATGCACGCACAACAGTTACTTTAAAGAGAATACTAATTTCAAGGACTGAGTTCGTATGTGAAACCATGTATGATACATGTGTACAATAGTCTACAACAGACAATCATGGAGTTTAAGCCATTTCTGAACAATGTTCACCTTAACCGTTGTGAGAACATGGTACTTACTGTTTTGTCTTGATTGTTTTTTTGGCAATGTATTCTTCCACTGATCATGCAAAGCAGTTATGGCATTCCAATCTAAAAGCCTGAAATCGATTGGATCTATTTTGTATGTACAACATCCCCAAGACAGATATTACATGAAATTGAAAACAGGCTTCAAGACGTGGCGGTACACAGAAATAAAGAAATCTTATTTTCAAATGTTGCTAAACATACAACAAATGAAGCCGATGACTCCATAAGAGAAAGTATGATACACTGTTAACACTCAGTAAAACAAAAATCTGTGATGAGAAACTCGGAGAAACAATTCAATTACAAACTTGTAAATATAAAGTAAAATATAAACAATAAAAAATATTTAAAAAAAAAAAAGCTTGTATTAATTATAAAAAAAAAAGTAAAGTTTCCCTTTCAGACCTTGCGATCTATAGATGTAAAGGCCACCTGTTTCTGTGGCCCACAGTTAGTGAGGGTGTCATGTGGCCAGCACAACGACTAAGCTGCCTTTACTTTTCACCATCAAATGTCAGGTACCCATTAGAGCTGGATGGCGCCCCAAAGTTTCCGAAATTGAAAAGCTCAGGATTCGAACCCGGAATCCCTCGGTTCAGAAGCCAAGCTCTTAACGACTCAGCCACCGCACTTCCGAAATTCATGTAATATATATTAAAATATAAGATACAATTATTTTCATTCATAATTTGATCTTTATTAAAGCTTTCGAAAAATTGTAGATGCCTCCACAAAAATCTTGCCCCGGGGTCCACACATACTTAAATACGGCCCTGACTCTATCAGATCATTTGTCAAGGCCAGGTGTTGATGTATTAATTTCACAACAAGGTTATAGCCATCTAGATAGGCAGATTAAGACAAAGCTGAACATTCTGTCATTATGTGATCGATTGACTCACCCACATCTCCGCACGTTCGGCATTCGTCGAGTTTTAAAATATGCTTTTTATAATTTTTAGTCCTAATAATTCGGTCCTTTGTTGCAATGAGAATGTTTCAAAAGTATTCTGAATACGTTCATTTATGACTTATTCTTCATTTCATTATCTCCAATGGCCACTTTGTGTTTTGTCGAGAGAATGCCTCTTTTTCCCAGTCGTTACACCGGCACTGATTATGTATATAAATTTAAACCTAACATTAGTTCTTGATTGCAGTGCAGCATATAACACGATCAATTTATTTATTTTGGCTGTCTCTTTGCCTGTGTATGCAGATATGTATTGACCTTTACAGACTCTATTGTTCATAAGTTTCAACCATTGGTTAACGTATAAACTTCCTGGTTGCTAGTGCTGCATTTTCAGCCAAGCGTTCAACAGCCAGGGTTAGCTTTCCAACCGTGACGCTCTCCTTGTATAGAGACACGAGATCTTGGTAGGACGTAACGCGCGGTCTCCGAGACATTTATCTGGGGTTATTTTTAGCAGAAACTTCCTGGATTGTGTAACTTGTCAGTAAAAACAAATCGGATTGGCCGGATTAGTTTCCGACCTCATGAGACCTATCTAGGTCTGCATGTCATGTGCCTTAAAAACGTCATAATAAATATAGGACTTTTCCCTCATGATGAGATTGAACCAAAAAAACAAACACTTACAATCAGGCATCTTTTCTTAGTTTTTTATTAGTTACTTTACACGTATGGGGCTTTTCACACTAAAAGCTAGTCTCAGTAATCTTCTCTTTGTTTTATACATTAAAAATAAACTTTTGTTTTTACAAAGTAAATTACAATAAGAGAGAAAATAAAGGGAAAGCGATAAGAAGAAGCGTGGTGGAAACATAGACGTGAAGAGAAACGTAATCACACGAAAAGAGGGAGTTTGGGTGAGATTTTATAAGAAAGTGAAAATTAATCAGTGTCAAGGAAGCCATAAATAAAATATCACTTTTTCCAACTGAATAATGAGAATCACCTCGTTTTAAGCGGTGGTTGAGCGGCAAAGCGATTGATTTCCAATCCCAGCTTAAATGGGTATCTAACCTAAGTTAAGGAAAAGTGACCCCCACGTTTACGTAGGCCATAGACACGAAACTGATGACCTTTACATCAACTGCCCCATGGATCAAAAGGTCTGAAAGGGGAACTTTACTTTGGCTATAAGCCAGCGGTTCTCAACCTTTTAAGCTCGGCGACCCCCTTTTAGCGACCCCCCCCCTTTGACACACACATACAGCAATAGAAGAGTAGGCAATAACAATCCATATTTTTCGATGGTCTTAAACGACCCCTGGCAAATGGTCAATCGACCCCAAGGGGGTCGCGATCAACAGGTTGAGAACCCCTGCTATAAGCGAGAAAACTTACAAAATTGATTCTAAAAAGTTGAAAGTTGTATAGAAATGATGCTATGGTTTTGTTTCAATATTTGTATCAGCAGTTCTTGTTCTGTTCTGAGAAAAAAAAAACACCTCCTTTTATGAAGATCTCTGATGGACATGTTATGGAGAATGAAAGTCCAAAATTATAAAACCAAAAGCAAAAACGATGTCTGATTTGTTCTACTTTATTAGGCTACCTAGATCTAGACTAAAGTTCACGATTCAGACCTTACGATCTAGAGGGCAGATGATGTAAAGGTCATCAGCTTCTGTGGCCCAGGGTTAACGAGAGAGTCATGTGGCCAGCACAACGGCCAACCACCTTTAAATTTCCCAAACTAATGCCAATTATCCATTAGAGGTGGAGGGACTCAGACGCGCCATAAGTATTCCAAAATGTAAAATACCAGTCTTCACCGAGATTCAACCCAGGATCCCCGGTTCAGAATCCAAGTGCTTTACCACTTAGCCATCTAAGTTTAGATATCCATAATTACTCAGTTCTGGAATTACAAATATATGCGATACAATAGGATTTCATGTCCTTCAAAGATGTTCACATTATCAAGAGACCCGTCCAAAATGCTGGTCCTAGACAACCCTTATAGTAGACTAATTGTTAGAAGAACTGGCTGACAACCACTTCGAAGTGCATCATAGAAACAAGACTGGTTGTCGAAAACATTTAACTTGAACTCAGAACGAAATAGAGGTAGATATTTAGTATAGTATACAGTGTCGCAATATATCAAACAATATTGATAATTACTTTATGACATAGCTATGGAAGTTAGTTAAAGCTCTTACATAATTTTGAACACACCTTCCCCAGTCCCCAGTCAGAAAAAAAGCAATTTCCTTTTTTCTTGTTGACAAACAAGCAATTTTCTTTTTTCTTGTTGACAAATAAGCAATTTTCTTTTTTTCTGGTTGACAAACAAGCAATTTTCTTTTTTCTTTTTGACAAACAAGAAATTTTCATCATTTTCTTTGCTAACAAACAAGCAATTTTCTTTTTGTCTTGTTAGCAAACGAGCAATTTTCTTTTCCTTGCTGACAAACAAGCAATTTTTTTCCTGTTGAAAAACATGACATTTTCTTTTTTTTTTTTTGCTAACAAATTTGTTGTTTTTCTAAATGGAGCAAAAGATTTCAAACACAGTCTTCGTTAAAACAACAATGTTTTAAGATACATTACCACAGACAGCTGATAACGCTCGAGAGAGGATTCAGATTTAGAGAAATTGCCACAATGATACAAAGAACTGATAGAATATAAGATATCCTTCTCCTTTTCTAATCCTTTAGTCTGTTGGAGCACCACAAAAACTATGTGGACTTACTCCATTCCTCTATGTCTGTTGCATGGAAAAGAATCTCTTTCAATGGCAGGCCCGTCAATTATTTTATATTGTCTTTCCCTAGCTTTCTCTGTCTTTCTTTTTCCATTGTTCTGTTCCATGAAGGAAGGTCTTTGCACGCCTCGAGGACCTTGTGATAAGGCCAGAGAGTTTGTTTTTTTTAACAGTAGGTAGCAGGTCATCGTGGGGTCACATCGCTGTATTATTCCTGTTTCTAATCTTTTCGTTTGTAAAGCGGTCTTTGTATATGTTATCTAGGATTTTTTTTGTAGCATCTCAATTCTATTGCTAGGATCCTCCTCTCTAGTTCAGCAATCAGCGTTCAAGATTCGCATGCACATAAGATTGTAACCATGACCAGGGAACGCATCTGTCTGATTTTATTAGCTACAAAAATCAGTATATGATTTATTTTATAAAATAAAATCTTTTTTTTTCTTAATTTAAGGAATGATAGGCCTATCTATAAGTCTCATAAGTCACATTCAATTTTGACCCGACATGAAGGTGATTCAAAAAGGAAGACCTCTGCAATGCGCCCTTCTGTTATAACTTTCTGATTTTATTACGCCAACATATCATTGACATAACCGGAAGCTACATTATTTATATTTAGTTAGCTCAACATATTCAAACATAAAAACATAAAGCACAAAAAAAAACGTTTAAACGAACGAGAACAAATCCAATTAAAACAAGCAAAATATTTTTAGAAATTACTTTAAAAACAATACATTTACAGCCATTTATCTCAATACTGTAGGATTTATTTCCCTTTTCTGTATCAAACAATATTAATTAATAAGCGCTAATTAATTTTTTTTTATGTTGATGTTTTGTTAGGAATGTTATGAATACTTTAGCAAAGTTTCAAGCTTGATCAGAGAATGTGACATACAAGAAATAACATGTACACAATTTGTACCAGACAGTCGACCGGAGTGACTTTATAAAAGCTTTGTAATTTAAAAAAAAAATGTACCATATCTTTAAAAAAGGTGGGTGGATGGACATTTAAGGCCGATGTAATAAAAAAAACAATGTCGTGAACTTGCAAACTCCATAGTAGATTCAAGCTACTTGCTAGTTCCAGTATTATTTGTACGTTACGCCGCTGTTGCGGAATGTTTCCTAACTGTCTAAGACATAGATAAGTATTGCACTATGTGACAGTGTCTGTGTGTGCGGCACGGTTGACTAGACATTGTGCTATAGGCTTTAATTATGTCTCTAAACATACTAATAGTTCAATAAGTCAGTAAGTCGGAACTACTAAAATGAATCTTCGATTTTCTTTCTATGTTTTGTGGATGACTGTGATAGTATCAACTTTCCTGACTTGTAAGTACGATTACAATGCTCAAATGTTATTCCTAATGTTTTAGACACATTCGAATACTTCCTTAATCTTGATAAAGAGACGAGATCGCAATGCAGGAACTTTAATATATAACCAAAGTAATAGCTCATTTTTTAAAATGGACCAGTTTATAGTCAATTTCGTTTAATTAGTAGGTGAAATAACTAGCAAATAATATAAATAATAGAAGTGTAGAATAAATGACGCCTATTATTAGTATTTTTCCAGTAGTCATTTGAGATTTCTTTAACCGCATCGAGACGACTTGACCGTTGTACATTGTAGATCACCTTGGGCTGCGTAGCCGAGTAAAATATTACAAAACAGCGTCTTCGGACTCGAAGACAAGCCTAAATATTTGTATTTATTAACAACTAAACATTTGTTACATTGCAAAGTAGAGAGAGGAACCATGAGATATTGGCTGAAATGGGCTTCAAGTGATATGATTATCAAATAATCTTCTTTTCTAAGCAGGGCTAAGCCCCCACCACAGAACAGGATATATTTAGGAGTCATTTTTATTTTAACAATGCATTGAATAAATAATCTTTTAACCTTTGTGTTTCACATACAAATATTTTTGTTTAACGGTAAATCAGTAATGTGCTGTATCACTATTACACTGGCTGACTGGAGTGGATGAGGGGGGGGGAAGACTACTGGAACATACAATGTGGCTCAGCAGAGCCAATGATTCTATTGTTATTTTACAAAGTGTCTCCATTAAAAAAATTATATTCTCTGAATCAAAATGAAACTGGTCCCAACCCAAACTTATATATATATATATCTTCTTATTTGTGACCGTAGATGAGCACATTTCTCATATCGTATCTAAGACTAAGACTAAAACTGCTTTATTGATCCTTACGGAAATTTGTTGTGATTACAAGGACTCTTTTCTCATATAAAGACAACACAACAGAAAAATACACATAAATACAACAGACAACATAAAGAGTTCATTCAGCGAAAACACACAGGTTTCTTGGTGCATTTCATGTTCCCTGATCAATGAGTGGCGGTGATAGAGTCTGACCGAGTGAGGTACGAACGAGTTTTTGTACCTCTCCGTTCTTGTTTTGATTGACAGCAGTCGCCCACTTCGCGACGACCTGACTTAGTTCTGATGGAGAGGGTGGCCGTTGTCTTCCAAGATTTTTTCGATTTTTCTTAGGCACTTTTCTTCAAAAAGTTCCTTTAAATGTGGTAATGTTGTGAGTGTAATTTTTGATGCTTTTTTTTAATGATGTTTTCTAGACGTCGCAACAGTTTAGATGAGGCGTTGCCTTGCCAACAAGTTATTCCGTATGTTAGCAGATTTTATATAGTCGCGCTGTAGAAAGTCTCAAGGATATTCTGGTTTAGTTTAAAGCTATTGAGTTTGTAAAGAAAAAAGAGTCAACTTATTGTGCATGTCGAATCTGTTTATAATCGAACCAATCGCGACGCGATCATTTTGGTAATAGTAACCGCTGGTCCAATTGACCTGATTCGATGGATTATATAAAATTACTAATACAAAATGTATCACATCTCAAAGTGTCATTATTTACATAATAACACATACCATGTAGGCCACGTACTAATCACCTACGGCTACATATAGAACTGAACTTAAATCTCATCCCTTTAATTTTTGCTACAGCAGGCGCCTCTGAAAATGAAAAATCCATTCTCGAGGATACAAAAGCCTATTTGATATGTACAGCTCAAGTAGCAGTTCAGTCCTTCACTTGGCAAGTTCAAGCCTCCGACATCTACATCAACGTAACCAAGTGTTATACCAATGGCAACTGTACTTCCAGTTTTCCCAACTACAGATCCATCTACATATCCAATATGACAGGAGGTGCATGCACCCTTGAACTTCTCGTCTCGCGAAACATGACCATCTGGAGGTGCGTTGTAGATGACCAGACCTTAGGCCCACCTTTTACCATCAAGGCATACGGTAAGTAAAAATGAACATTCATCAAAATACCTGAGTGGAAACAAGGAACAGAAAAAAAAGGGGGGGGGGATACTCCAGTGTTGGTTTATCCCTTTATCCCTTTATCTCTTTATCTCTAGTATCGCTTTTCAACAACGCTTTGATGAAAACCACTAAAGCAGAGTTTTTACTATTCACTTATTCTTCATTTCTTCTGGATAGATTGCGATGTATTAAATAAAATGTACAGAATACTTTCAAATGACAGTTCTCAGAAATCTTTGCAGTGTTGCCAATGTAGCATCTTCCTTACTTCCTCATCTAGAGACTAATTTTAGAGACCATGCCAATCATACTTTTTAAATAGTAGAGAATTAACTCATGTCATAGATGGTTTCTGACTGTGTGGTATACACTTTGCACTTATGGACCGTATCCCCACTTTGAACCAGAACCACTTTCATCGCCCTATCGTCTTGAATTTTGGGTTATTGTTTAAAAATATATAGATATTGTAGTATGTTAAGGGAGACAACTCAACGATATACAGATGTTTAATCACAGGAGGATATGACAAACACATAGAACAAGGTCTGCCTTGAGCACGGCCTCTTTATCAGTTATAGTCTTGGGCGGAACTGACCATTTTCTTGTCTAATGTCCGCATTCCTTTCTAGTCTAGTTCTTAGCAGTGCACCTTTCGCAGAACGAGATGTTGGTGCACATCACAGAGTTACACATTAGAGTTACAACAATGTAACATGTTCACAATGCAAATATTGTAAGACAAATTTCCTAATTGGTAATATAGGTTGTAAAAAGGGAGCATACAAACTTTGAATTATTAAGAGGTTCAATCAGTTAGTCTGTTCACGTTTTAGAGGTTCTAATAGTTGGCTATGATTCTGTCACCAATGTGGCTTAATTTATTTTATTCCAGTGCTACCAGAAAACTTCAGATGTAACACGCCTTTGTTTGCCCAATCCAATACCACGCTGTCCATTACGTGCAAGACTGACCGAGTCTTTCCCGTGCCCACATGTCGTCTGATCCAATTTGTAAGTCTGGTTTAGATAAGGAGTATTTAGAAGTAATAATATTGAAACAAAATTTAAAAAAAATAATAATTTACGTTTAAAAACAAAGAACCTGAGTCTACGATACATACGTATTAGAGATGGAACACAAACATTTGGACATTTTCATACATGGCGGCAAAATATACATCAACTATAAAATTTATAGGAAAAATATTAAAGCCGTTTTTTTTAGATCAGCTTCCAGTTTCTACCGTCCACCTTCCTCACATCCACCAACCTACCCACCCTCCATGAAGTTCTGACTTGAATAGAGGTTTTGTAAAAAATAGGAACTTATCAGTACAGGATCTATTTTTGTATTGGCCTATTTAGTATTACGAGAAGCTGCAATGAAATAGATCGTCACTCGAGCAGAGAGAGAGAGAGAGAGAGAGAGAGAGAGAGAGAGATTAATTAAACTAAAGAAATTTTTAGAGCCAAACTAAATACATAAATATTAAATGAAACAATATAGCATTGAAATAAATTTAAATGAAACAATATAGCATTGAAATAAATTTAAATGAAACAATATAGCATTGAAATAAATTTAAATGAAACAATATAGCATTGAAATAAATTTAAATGAAACAATATAGCATTGAAATAAATTTAAATGAAACAATATAGCATTGAAATAAATTTAAATGAAACAATATAGCATTGAAATAAATTAAAATGAAACAATATAGCATTGAAATAAATTTAAATGAAACAATATAGCATTGAAATAAATTTAAATGAAACAATATAGCATTGAAATAAATTTAAATGAAACAATATAGCATTGAAATAAATTTAAATGAAACAATATAGCATTGAAATAAATTAAAATGAAACAATATAGCATTGAAATAAATTAAAATGAAACAATATAGCATTGAAATAAATTAAAATGAAACAATATAGCATTGAAATAAATTAAAATGAAACAATATAGCATTGAAATAAATTAAAATGAAACAATATAGCATTGAAATAAATTAAAATGAAACAATATAGCATTGAAATAAATTAAAATGAAACAATATAGCATTGAAATAAATTAAAATGAAATAATATAGCATTGAAATAAATTAAAATGAAACAATATAGCATTGAAATAAATTAAAATGAAATAATATAGCATTGAAATAAATTAAAATGAAACAATATAGCATTGAAATAAATTAAAATGAAATAATATAGCATTGAAATAAATTAAAATGAAACAATATAGCATTGAAATAAATTAAAATGAAACAATATAGCATTGAAATAAATTAAAATGAAATAATATAGCATTGAAATAAATTAAAATGAAACAATATAGCATTGAAATAAATTAAAATGAAACAATATAGCATTGAAATAAATTAAAATGAAATAATATAGCATTGAAATAAATTAAAATGAAACAATATAGCATTGAAATAAATTAAAATGAAACAATATAGCATTGAAATAAATTAAAATGAAATAATATAGCATTGAAATAAATTAAAATGAAATAATATAGCATTGAAATAAATTAAAATGAAATAATATAGCATTGAAATAAATTAAAATGAAACAATATAGCATTGAAATAAATTAAAATGAAACAATATAGCATTGAAATAAATTAAAATGAAATAATATAGCATTGAAATAAATTAAAATGAAACAATATAGCATTGAAATAAATTAAAATGAAACAATATAGCATTGAAATAAATTAAAATGAAACAATATAGCATTGAAATAAATTAAAATGAAACAATATAGCATTGAAATAAATTAAAATGAAACAATATAGCATTGAAATAAATTAAAATGAAATTAAAAAAAAAAAAAGAATGGCATTTAATTTAAGAGTTGCAGTGACATTTTTCTTTTTTTCTTTTTACCAGCCAGAGACAGGAGCGTTGGGTATATCTCAAGTGACCTACAACAATCCACCCTCGAAGATCAGACCGTCTGACTACAGTACAGAGTGCACCTTTGAGATAGACTTGCTGCCCTTAAACCACACGACCACGTTAAACTTGACTGTCACCATGTTGGCAGTGAAGGATGCCGAGGAAGTGTTCGATGCTGTAGTGCTCCCGTTGAGTGAGTCCCTCTTGATTTGAAATGATCGATCTGGTCTGTTTAGCTTCACGACAAGCAGCATTAGAGAGTAACAACATAATGAATAAGTCAAATGTATTGGAATAGGAAGAGGTTCGGTGGCAGAGTGGTAAAGCGCTTGGCTTCCGAAACGAGGGGTCTAGGCGTAGTCTGAAATTTTTAGTTTTTGGAATCTTGAGGGCGCCTGTGAGTCCACCCAGCTTTAATGAGTGCCTGGCGATATTTGGGGAAAAGTCGTTTGGTCGTTGTGCTGGTCACATACCATCCTCGTTTACCGGTGGCCACATAAACAGCTGAGCTTTACGTCAACTTCCCCATAGATCGCAATTTTACTTTTACCAACCTTGTTTCACTATGACGATTAAAGAATAGCGCAATAGTCTACTAGACTGTCTTGTTAATTATATTTTCTTTCGTTTTCTAATGTCTGATATTAAAGTAGAATTTTGCATCTATTCATAATGCAAGGTCGCTCTAGCACACTACTCTGGAAAAACTTTCAACACAGCTTTTAAAACAATTCAAGTCCCTTAACTCTATTTTTACATCAAGCAAGTATTCAAATATAAAAATAAAGTTTATTCCCCTTACATTTTGACAACGTTCACCACCATAGTTTGCTTAAAAAATTAAAATATTTTGGCATTAACGGTCCATTGCATCAGTGTATTGTGAATTCTCTGATAGGAAGAGAACAAAATGTAATAAAAACAAGGTTACAAAGACAGTTTGTGTAGAAACACAAACTTAAAATCGGCCCCCGAAGTGGTCCACCCAGGCAGGCTTCAATATTTTCAGAAAGAACATCCAAATGAAATTATATCAAAGACAAATGAGATATAGAATGGAGAAAGAAGGTTGACAGATCTTGTGTAGTGCCCCAATGGTGCAGCAGATCAAAGGATAGGTGCAAGTGAATGCAAAGTTAGATGTGAACCTGGCCTAACTAGTTCCCCTTTCAGACCTTGTGGTCTATAGGGCAGATGATGTAAAGTTCATCTGTTTTTGTGGCCTACAGTTAACGAGGGTGGCATGTAGCCAGCACAACGACCAACCGCCTTTACTTTTCCCCCAACTAATGTCAGGTACCCATTAGAGCTGGGTAGACTCAGAGGCACCCAAGGATTCCGAAGTTGAGAATCCTAGTCTTCACCAGGATTCGAACCCGGGACCCTCGGTTCGGAAGCTAAGCGCTTTACCGAGCCTCTCCTGGTCTAACTAAAGTCTTATAAATAATGTAATTTTTTTGATAAGGATCAATCTTTTATTTGGATCACTAGTTCCATCACAATATAAATTGTTCAAGAAAAATAAAGTTTATAAGATTACTATTCGTTTTAAATTAAGTCTAACTTATAATGCATACTAATTAGCTTTTTCTCTTTAAAAAACTGCTTGCATAACTGATTTTAAAAATTAGATTTTTCATTTCAGGAAAAAAAAAAGTAGTCGTTGCATCAGAACTTTGAATGGTCTAAAATATTGTGATGTCGGATTTTCAATATCTTTTCTAGTTTACGAGATCTAAACGGGACGGACGGACAGACGGTCAGACGGACAGACATTTCACACAAAACTAATAGCGTCTTTTCCCCTTTCGGGGGCCGCTAAAAATGGCTCTAACTCAACAGCAACCTCAAGGAACAGTCTTAGGTTCACTACTATTTTTAATTTACATAAACAATTTACCAAATTGCATTAGTTCAGGAACAAAAGTCAGAAAATTCACAGACTATTGCATAATATATAGAACAATAAAAACAACACAAGATACAGAAATTTTACAAAGAGAATTAGATGAATTACAGAAACGGGAATCAAATTGGAGCATGTCTTTCCACACAGAAAAATGTCAGTTATTAAGAGTAACAAAAAAACTAAAACAAATTAATTCTGGGATAGTAAGTGTATGAGTTGTAAGTGTCTGGTAGTGCAGTGTGTGTGCCTGTGTATGAAATGACCATTGGACCTTGAGTGTACATGGTTGAGTGAACAGCAGTGTGTCAGGACTGTGTGTAAAAGGAGGTCAGTTGAGAGAACAAGTGGCCGGAGTAAAGAACATAAATAGAGACTAATAAAATCATTGTGTTTATTGAAGCTCATGTTGTTTTAGTCTATTACATGGTGTCAGATGGACCGACTCCACCCGCCACAACCGCTGGAATTAAATGGCTGAAAATTGGAAAAGGTTCAAACAATCCTTTCAGATATATTCGATAGCAAGTGGACTGGATACAAAAAGCAGAGAAGTACAGTCTATGACATTATTGCATGTGATCGGCCAAGAAGCAGTGCAAGTCTATAACACTTTCCAATGGACGGATAATGAATGTAATGAATGTGAGATAGGTAAGTCCTTCCATACACTTCACTGCATTCTTAATAAGTTCGAATTTGCTTGTGAAGAATTTCTGAAATTTTCTAAAAGCTGGAGATTTAAGCACATTACGTTTAGCCCCAGATTTCCAAAATCTAATGGTATGGCAGAACGGGCCATACAAACAGTGAAACAGCTTCTAAATAAAGCTAGAACGTCGGGTCAAGACCCATATATGGCCTCTTGCAATTTCGAAATGCTCCATGCCCTGATGGACCTTCACCTGCACGGCTGCTCATCGGCCGCCGTCTGAGGACTAATCTTCCGACAAGGGAGGCCTATATCAGACCTCAAATCTCAGACAAAAAAGAAAATGCTTGAAAACAAGAAAAAGTAATCAAGCAAAATATTATAACAAAACATCGAGACGCACAGAGCGACCACACATTCAGCCTGGGAGCAAAGTGTGGATGCAAAAGAAGCCTGGCGATTTATGGGAACCAGCAGTGGTCATCTCAGAATCGGAGACCCCAAGATCCTACTGGGTAAAAACACCGAATGGGATAACATACCGAAGAAATAGAAGAATGTTAAGAGACACATGTACAAAATCAAGGGTCATGCATGATATTTTTTAAATGGACACCCCAGAGACAGTCATTAATGGTCAAACCACACAGCCAGAGAACGTTAGAGATACAAATGTGCAACAGGAACAGACTAACACTACCAATCCGCCGCCAGTAATAACTCGATATGGTAGGCAAGTTCGGCCACCAGTACGTTACCCTGACGCAGATAATTAGATACATGCATATCTTTTTATTATTATGCAATTTCGATAAATTAATGTCTATTTGTAAACCTAGACTCTTGTTTTTTTACTACACATTTTATAATTTATATTGTTACTATTGATAATATTATCAATTGAACATTCTGTTGTGTTAAACATGTATTCAGTTTACTCATTTGTTTATAGTGAGACAGAAAGCCTGTGTATGAAATGACCAGTTGACCTTGAGTGTACATGGTTGAGTGAACAGCAGTGTGTCAGGACTGTGTGTAAAAGGAGGTCAGTTTAGAGAACAAGTGGCTGGAGTAAAGAACAGAAATAGAGACTAATAAAATCATTGTGTTTATTGAAGCACGTGTTGTTTTAGTGGGTCTATTACAAATTCCACTTATCTTATTCATGGTAAACCAGAAACACAAATTAAAAACGCAAAATACCTAGGTGTTATAATAAAAAAAAACTGTCATGGAATCCACATATTGATGAAACTAAAAAAAAACAACAAACAAAGCATTAGGGTTTATTAAAAGAAATTTCTATAAATCAAATAAGAACATAAAACTAACATGTTATTTAACCTTGGTTAGGCCAATAATAGAATATGCATCCTCTGTTTGGGACCCCTCAATTCAAGAAAACATTAAGAAACTGGAACAGACACAAAATAGAGCAGTGAGATTCATCATATTCACATTTGACTACAGTAACACCTTTCGTAAATTCACTAAATTTAGAAAACCTTCAGGACAGAAGACGCAAAAGTAAAGTAGCACTTATACATAAAACACTGAACCATAATCTTCAAATACAAAAACAAAATCTAATAAAATACTCAGAAAGACACAAAGATAAAGGCACATTCCTCGTCCCATATGCTAGGACAAATTTGTACAAATACTCCTTCTTCCCTAGTGCTATTAGAGCATGGAATGGGTTGCCTGAGCTAGCCAGGAAAACCAGTGACTTGGCAGAATTTAAGTCATTGGTTAATATGCATGACTGAATGCATGACGCGTAGGACGTAATCATCTTCCTTTTCTGCAGTAACGTCTGTATTATATAAGATAAGATAAGATTGCTAACAAGTGGGCTAATTATTTAGTCCCTCATGTTTATATTTCTACTTCTATCCCAGCATACCCAGAGGCGGTAAAGGGCAATGATTGCCCTGATGACTACATTAAGTCTGGAACAACGCCCACTTGTAGTTGTACATTATCTACAGTTGGCACGCCACCAGGGAGCGTTTACTGGTCTTCGATAAATGCTGCAAAAGTTGAAACCACATTTGAAAGTAGCGCGCTGAGCCAGTTGGTCATCAAATTCAACTCTTCCGGTAATGATACAGATCTTTTACAATATTTTACATTCCAGTAATAGGCAAATATTTTTTACTTCATTAAAAAAAAAATCAAAAAAAAATCAATCTTACATGCTTATTTAAGTAGGCCTATGCGAAAAGATTTTAACAAAAGCAACAACTGCCGAAATGGCAAAGCAATAAAAATAAAGTGAGGTTATATTTAGATCTAGGTTCATATGGTTAGAAGCGACATTATTAGTTCCATCATTACTGCAATTTGCGACAAAATAAGGTTTTCTGAAGACATAATCGTGAAACCTATTAGAGAGCAGCTGGATAACATTTATATTTCCTAATGTATTAAATATATCTTTTGCAGTTGCCTAGCTAAGGTGGGGGATATAGGGGGAGAATTAGGAAATCCTCCAGGGCCCCCTTTTGAGTGAGTTTTTGGAAATTTTTTTTACATTAAATATTAAAAATTACGTCATTTTCTCATGTCTTGATGTCAAATGTCAAAATGCAGGGGGCTCCTAAAGAGGTCAAGCCCACCGGGCCCTCAAATGATTGCGAATTTCTAGCTACGCCACTGATCTTTTATGTAATCTCCTTCATTGTTCAATCCGCATCTCCTGATTTTATTTGTATTTTTTTCACTATAGAATTACATCCGAGATATTACTGTAGCTCGAAGTCGGCAGTGCTGCAACAAAAGATTCCAATAGTTTATGAACCAAAGTTTGCTTGTGAGTATTCTGATTTAAGGTGAATCTCTGTATCTTTTCTTACTCTTCTATATCTCTATTCCTTATCTCTTCTTTCTCCTCTCTCTTTCTCTCTCTTCTCACAAACTCTCTCTCTTTTACTTCTCTTTCTTTTTTTCTCTCTCTCCTTCTCTTTCTCTTCTGTCTCGCTTTCTATTCTCATTTTTCCCTCTCTCTTTCCCTCTCTTCTGTCGGTCTCTCTCTTCTTATTCTCTTTCTCTCTCTTCTCTGTCTCTCTTTCTCTTCTTTCTCTTCTCTCTGTCTCTCTTTCTCTTCTCTCTCTTCTCTCTTTCTCTTCTCTCTCTTCTCTCTGTCTCTCTTTCTCTTCTCTCTCTTCTCTGTCTCTCTTTCGCTTCTCTCTGTCTCTTTCTCTTCTCTCTCTTCTCTCTGTCTCTTTCTCTTCTCTCTCTTCTCTCTGTCTCTTTCTCTTCTCTCTCTGCTCTCTGTCTCTTTCTCTTCTCTCTCTGCTCTCTGTCTCTTTTTCTCTTCTCTCTCTTCTCTCTCTCTTCTCTCTCTCTTTCTCTCTCTTTTCTCTGTCTTTCTCCTTCTCTTTATCTTCTGTCTGTCTCTTTCTCTGTATTAACCAACGCTTTCTTATACATTTTCTGTATTTCCCATTTCAAATTAGTGTCTACAAGATAAACAAAAAAGAAGTTTTTTATTAAGTAATCTTTATTTAAAATACATAGATTTGATAAGCCAAATTGAAAGGATATCTACACCATTGGACACATCACATGCTATTAACAGTGCTTGATTGAACTATAAACAACTTAGCTTGTTTAGGGGCTCCGGAAATGGTGCCTGTCATATTTTCAATTACTTTGAAGAAAGGTCAAACAAAAAATCACCTTTGATTTATTACAAAGGACCCCATTTCTAAATAAGCAAAGGGCCTTATCAAGTATAAATCCGGTCCTGATAATAAACGTGTTATTGACGTATCATAAGCACATACATCCTCATATAATTTAGAACTTGGAGGGGGGGGGACACTCAATTCTTCTCTTCCAAAAGACCCGGACAAAAAAAAACTTCCGTTAAGAGTAATTCACGTATGTTTGTATACAAGTCAAAAGCAAGTGACTTATACAAGGCTGGGGCAATGGGAAGTAACTAATGTACATGTTTAAATATCTTATTCTATATTCTTAGTGATTTTAATAACGACTCTACAATATCAATGTAACGTAGGCGTACTTATTTTCAGTTGGCCCAAGTCGAGTCAACCTGACTCCTCTGACCAGCCTGGATGTCCAGTTTTCGAACACCACATCCGTACAGTTTGTCTGCAACGTTTCCGTGGGTCAAGTAGTACCAGGGGTCATCTTTCATTTTATGGTCACTCCAGGAGGAGACTCTCTCAACTGGAACTTCCAGGAGATCGACTCGTTCTACGTGTCTTCTACTTTCACTTTCAGGCCATCGTCCCCTGGAGCCTTTGATATCACTTGCAATGTTCAAAATGTCAAGTTTCCTACAATCTCAGCCCAAAGCACACTCACGGTCAGGGCTTACGGTAAGTGTCATCTGTTTTTTGTCAACTCTTCAAGCCTTTGGTATGTACTAAATCACCTATGATATTTAAAAATTCAGAAGTTAAGTATTGGTCCTATATATATGAGCCCCAAAGTTATGACCGGCCTTAGATTACTGGAAGCCCTAGGTGGAGTGAATTGTGTTGCTCCGAATTGAAAAAATATAAGCACCGAAAAACTAAAATTACGCAATTTATTAAAAGCTTAGTGACTCGAAGAACAACATTGGGCACAAGTTTAGCTATTTTTTTCTCTAAAAACAATGTTTTGTTTCCTTTGTAAGGCCTTAGGTGGTTTCCTTGTTCTGTCTGTGCCTAAGGGCCTGCCCAAAGTACACTGAGGTTGTAGACTTGGGCAAGGATCATTAACTTAACTTATAGTGACTTTACTTAACACTGCTGATAGTGTCCCGAGGTTTGACTAGAAGATTAATTGTAGCTATAAGTAATGGTTCTTCCAGCTAAAAGGTAACGAATGCCCAATTAAATGAATGTTTAAAACTTACGTTTGTTTTTACTATTAAGTTTTAAAAAACCATTAAAGTAATAGTAAAAACAAAACTAATTGCTGCATCCACACCATCTAACTACTTTAACGAGATGCTCAATTCATTGTCTCGATTTAGTCTTGGTTAGTTCTGGGGGATGCGTTTGTGGCTATAAGAACACTTTACACTATTTATTTGTGACGCACTGATTGCTGTAGTTTGCAACGCATTAATAACGCACCCAAAGCTCTGAACATATAAAGTAATAATCTGTAATCCCATATCTGGTTTTCATATATGACGTTGTAATTTAGCTTTGCAAATTATAATGCATTGCTGTTTGCTTTCATATAGAATCTGGCAAACGTTTTCAATTAAAAGGGAATTTTTTTTTTTGTTCCAAAAAAGGTGTTTTTTTTTGTTTTTTTTAAATGTGTAAATGTTATTTCTCCAACACCCATTCTCGGATCAAGTTGAAACTATGTACAATTATTCAATGACATAGACAAGACATAAATCAAAAAGAAAAAAAAACTGTTAGTCAATTAATTACTGGAAATAAATTATTTTGTTTGATACCAGCAAGAAAATGTAATCCTTCGGTCTTCACAGATACAGTGGTTCTTTCCCCCTAAAGTAACTGAACACGTTATTTCTCTCACTGTCGTATCAGCTTGAGATCTTAAACACTTATTTATTATACCAGTCAAAACATGAATCAATTTTAAAAATTAACCAAATTATTCAATAAATTATTGGTAATTTATTATGTTGTTTGAGATATGAAATAAGGGAAATAACTTTACGTTATTGAGAGATATAATTTAAAGGGCGGAGTTCTTTTCCTAAGATAAGCTTTTCTGTGTGTGTGTGTTTTTGTGGGGTTTTGTTTATTTTGCTTTTTTTTTTTTTTTTTGTTATTGCAAAACGTGTTTTGTTTTTGTAAATTGAAAACTGTTTGAAAATTGTTGTTGTTCCAGGTGGTACAGCTCGCGCTCAGTTCGACTCCCCTTCCACGACTACTGTGAACCAATGCTCACCCACTCAAATACTCTGCGTCGTGGACGTGAACCAAGTCTTTCCAGGCACCACCGCCCACATCTACATCAACGACGAACTTAAGAAAACTGTCGCATCCAGCGAGAGAGATTCACGATATCTAGTAACTCACCAGTTTGTCCCGCCGTCTGTTGGAACCTTCACCTTGTACTGTGTCGTCATCAACACGCAGACAGGGATAGAACTTTCCAAAAATACCACGACCTTAACAGTTTCAGGTTGGTTTTAGAGGAGTTTAGGACCTTGGTTCTTTATTGGCATTATACGTACCACGTTTTTCAGGAAAGGCGTCGTGGGAGGACAATTTCCTTTTAAACTATAGGAGCGTTACAGCATTAGCAATTGTTATAATGTTGCATTTAATTAAACAGTCGATATGTATCACTTTAAATTTTATTTAAACAACTTTTCTGATTATTTACAATAACAAGAAAAGAAAAACAAACTCAAATTAAAAACCAATTGCATATTAAGATTTCTAATGGTAATTAAAAAAAAAATCGGGTTATACAGTTTATAAGATTGGTGGTTGTCCTTATGAGATTTTTGGATAAGTCTTTGAGGCGTTTGTATAGTACTAGAGAGGTTGACGATCTAGTGGCAACCTTTTTTTTTTAAAGTGGTACCCGATTACATATGGGAAAAAAAGTTTTTAAAATGCTTTTCGTGTTAATATTTTGTAGATAGTGAGATTCGTAACAATATAAAGGTCATTTGTTTCTGTGACCAACAGTTAACGATGTTGTCATGTGGCCAGCACAACGAACAACCGCCTTTACTTTTCTCCAACTAATGTCAGGTACCCATTGGAGGTGGCTGGAATCAGAAGCGCACAAAGATACCGTAATTTAAAATCCCAGTCTTCACCAGGATTCGAACCCTCGGTTCGGAAGCCAAACGCTTTACAGCTCAGCCACTACGCCTCTAGTCAATATAGAATTACATTTAGACCATATCTTTCTACTGCCCCCATGCTGGAAGAGACACAAACGATTATAATAACGTGTACACAATACGTAGATGTTTTTATGGTTATATGGGAAATCTTATTTGACATTTTCTACTCTAATAACATAAGGAAAAATCACACTAAGTTTGACTAGTATTTAGTTGGAACTCAAATCTAAACCTTAAGTGTTGGTTAGGGGAATTTCCCCGAGTAGCTCTTCATTGGCAGAGAAAAGAAAATGCCCGGGGCTTTGGGACCATACTAATATGTTTAAGGAGCTTTGTATGACAAAATGACATCCTATATGCTAAGCTTGTGGAGGGAGTCAGACTCAAGGGAGCCTAAGAGTAACCTACAGAGATGTCTGCAAGCAAGACCCACAGGCATCAACGAAAGTTTGTGCTCAAGACCGGACAGCATGGAGACAGACTGTTCGAGCTGGTATGAACCTAGCAGAGAGCAAAAAAAAAAAATGCCTTAGTCAAGAGAAAGAAAGCTAGCCTTAAAACCAATTCACACGCATGCACGAACTGTGGCAAACTCTGCCACTCCAGAATTCGGGCCCGTCTCATGACAAAACTTAAAACCAGAGACTGGGTGCATCCAATGTCTTCCTCGGCAGAAGGAGTTTTAAATATAGTACGATTAATTAAGAATTCTAGTACATTTTTTTTTTCTACCACCATGAATTTATAACAAAAATTAAAAATAAGCAGCCGAAACAATGTGGATATTAATGTGAATTATTTATTCTAAAATTAGTTTTTATTTCCATGGCTTCACAGAAAAGCTTTAGGAGACCATGTTTTGTTATTAATCAGGCACTGTTTGAGTGATCTACTTCTTTGATAATTACCTCTTTATTTTGTATTGATGCCTCTCTCTACTAGAACAAACATGTGATGCGAGCAATAGGAACATTTTGACGTTGAGTCTTGGCATAGGCCTCGGGGGCGCAGGGCTCATCCTGGTCATTGCCATTCTGGTGTTTATAAGATGGAGGCGACGCAGAATTGTGACAACGAGGCGGCCCGCTACACAGACGGTGTCTTTCACATTGGGTGATAAGGAAGTTAAGGTCATAGTTCATCCCAAAGGTGAAGGTGAGATGAGATTATTTTTTTTTTAATGTTCTATACCTTGTAGGCCTACTATTGTACTGTCTTATGATATAATGTTGACAGGCTGTAAATCAATAGTTCTTGTCTTAAGCCTGTCTTAAGTTATTTAAATTTAGTAGGAGCTCTACAATTTAAATTCATCGTTATGGGATGCATCAGTTGGAATGAAATGACGTGCATTAGCATCTTATGTCAATCATTCAAATGGCATGGGCGGTTTAGGTTAAAAAATTAAATTTTGCGAATAGAAGAACTCTAGATTCTCTAGAAGATTATCATTTATAGACATCATTGCAATTTCTCTGTTCTCCTTATGCATTTATCATGTGGCAATTTAGTGACTTAACTTCATGAACGAAATTTGCTTTATACCCGAATCCCATAATACTTAAAAAAAAAAGAAAATGATTATCTATGCTGTCTGCAAAGGCAACAAACCAGACTAACTTAAATCGCAGGCCCTATTTGTGTTGACTGGTGTCGATGCAGAGAGACATATAAACTATAGGTAATGCTTGATGCCTAGAGATACATAAATATTAAATCAAACTAATAAGCTAACAGATTTACTTCCCTTTCAAATAACCCAAAACTAGGTATTAACTCCAAATCTCGGCAACTCCACTTCTTCTTCTAGCCAGCTTTATTGCTGCTGAGCTGTGAGCTCTTTTGCAGGCTGTGCCAAGGAAAAAAAAGTGTGCTGTTTACTTCAGTTGTTCAGAACTGCCTTACAGGGTGTTAGGTGCAACTCTACAAATCTTTTGTTTCATACGTGTCTCTAGCAACCTAGTACGTCACATCCTAGGTTAAACCTCAGGCAGGAATGCAGAAAATGAGGTCAAACTTAAGGTCATTCTGATATTTCATTTGTTTTCATTTCTTATTGTTTTCAGTCGAAAGAGATGTTCTGAGATACGCGTCTTTCCCGGAACCTGTTCCTGATTACGCACCTCTGTCTGATTACAGCAGGGATTCTTTTGGAGAAAGTATAAGGACCAATTCTACCGCGCTGGCTTCCAGTCACAATTCTTACAGCTCTGCGAACGAGTCCATTTACAGCACCATTGAAGGTAAGTCAGAAGTCCGAGAGGTTGTGGAATGTCTTATAACAGTGTTTCTCAAACTGTGTTCCTCGGAACCCCAGTGCTCCTCGAGGCCTAAATAGGTGTTCCTTGAACTACTGGAATATTGAACTAAATCTAGATCTAGTAATCCACCAGGGGAACTAAATCTAGATCTAGTAGGCCAACAGGTGAACTGATCTCTCTAAAAAAAAATCAAAGTATTCCGCTAGTACTCCGAAATTTGCGAAGTGTTTCGCTAAGGAAAAAGTTTGGAAAACACTGCCTGATAATAATCAAGAGATAATGCAACATAGACCACCTAACAGGATGTAAATAATTATGCATATTTTAAAAAACAAAATGTATGCTAGGTGTGGAGCTAACAATGACTTAAACTCAGAAGATTAAGGATGAATGGTTTACCAGATTACTCAGACCTGCATGCAAAGTCATTATCTGCCTGGAGTTTATTTAAGTTTTGGCAAGGGGTTTTCTTTTCCGCAGCCTTCGTGAGAGCTCTCTCTAACTCTTTTAGAAGCCATCCTGATCCAGATGCTTTCCTCTATGCAAATGAGGGCGAAATGGCGCCTGGATTGATCTTTATATTACTTACTGTAGGGCAACTTTTTTACGCCTTCCTGTAAACTTGCCCAAAAAAGATCGCCTTTGGTTGTCGACTTATACTCACATACGATATGGCTTGTGTTGTTGTTGTGTTGTTTGTATGTGAGAAAAGAGTACTTGAAATCACAATCAATTTCCATAAGGATCAATAAAAACGTCTTAGACTTAGTCTTCGCTTAATGGTTCTCAAACTGTGGTACGAGGACCCGCAGGATCCGCAAGACGAACTTACGTATAATTTGAATAATAATCAACTCGCCAATCAATACTGTTTAATATGTCTAATACGGACTATTTTAAGTTCTATGACAACCTAAACCAAAGACATGATACCTTTAGTGTGTGAACATACTCAATTCCCATAATAATACAGAAACAGTTTATTGAAATATCCAGAAACGAGAAACTGAAACCAATGTCTGAACAAAGTTACCACAAATTCTGGTTACACAAACAGATTTCAATTGTATATCCTGCAGTGTGTATCATTGTATAGAAGTTGTTGACTGCTTTCACGTCAGCCTGATACAACATGTATTCATTGCCTTAAAATCCTCATCACAAATAAAACAAACCAACAAGAAATATGGGCTCGTTCAAATTTGCGGTTTCCTACTTACAAACATTGAACCGGACACAAATACACTCATAAAAACTCATCAACCTAATCCAATTTTTTAAAAGTTTCATTTTAAACAAAAGTAATAGTCTCAATAAACACCCCTCCAACAAAATGGCTACCTATCCAGAGGAACGAGTTCGACACCCGGACTCGAGCAGAGTTGTGTTTACTGAGCGCCTAAAGGCAGCACTGAAAACCTTCTCCCAGATACCCTCTCCCCCCAATGGTCCACAAAAGAGATTGAACCATAGCGCACTGAGCGATGCTATAAGCATTAAAGTTGCGCGATTTAAAAGCGTAAAACAAAATATCCATGTTGAATGCACATGATTAGGATGTACTAATAAATAATACAATTAAGGCATTAATAGAGGTCTTGATGTATATTTCACATATCCAGTTTATAGTCATACAATGTTCTCAAATATTAAACTAAGTTGTTTAATCGAATTTTTTGTTTGTTCTTTCGACAGATTACATCAACCCAGTTGACCACAAGTGATTGAAGCAGCAATACTTCTGTATTGAGATCAACATGTTTTCTAATAAGTTACAACCCAAATAACAATTGACTAATAAATGACAAAGAACCAATGACCAAAGGCTCTTTAAACTTTTGCAACAAGAATACCCTCGAATATTAAAACGTATCTATACTGTACACAAACAGTGTTACGCTATATACATAATATGATTACAGTGCACGAATTCTGAGAACTATCAATGTTACACATTATGAAATATTGACTAAGTATCAATGGCTTGGAGAGTTTCGTTACACTCACACATGGTCTACATGTAATGTTGAATACATTACGATTCGTCTGAAAGATAAAATTTAAAAGGGGGGTTGGAATAGAATTGAAATTTATACATGGATATCTTGGTACCTATTTCACCTATTCCTTAGTCTGATGAATCGTTGGGGCACCACACATGATCTGTCGACCATCTTTCTCTATTGCAGCATGTATCATTTGAATAATTGTTAGTTTTTTCTTCACCTACCCAGTGTGTGCTTGTTCACACGGGGTGGGAGATGTGTGGCTGAGAGGTTTCAACCTGTTTTTGCCTTGGATAGAATCTTTTTCAATGACAGACCCATCCATCTTTTATGTTGTCTTCCCATCGCTTTTTCCAACTTCTTCTTTTTCCTGGTACTGTTCCCTGAAAGAAGGTCTATACGAGCCCTGACGACCTTGTGATATTGCTATAAAGTTTTAGTTTGTGTTTGACACAGTGGCTAGCAGGTCATCCTGGGTTCCGATTGCCGTTGTGATACTGTTTCTAATCTCTTCGTTTGAGATGTGTACGTATATGCTAAAGGCTTGGTAATATGTTAAACATTTGCTTGGCACCGGTTTCTTGTTTATTTAATGGATGTTTTAGATATCACCAAACAATCTAATGTAAATGTCTCCTGATTCTGTTGTGTACAAAATTAAACTATGTGAATACACTCATGATTTAGGCCAGATGTTTAAAAATACAATTGTGTACATATGTAGTATTATAGTATTTATTAAAAGCATATGCAAAGCTATTCCATTAGTTGTCAAATCAGTTGGTTATGTCTTTACAAAAGCATTATCTCTTGTGTTTTGTTTTCAATAATTTAAATATATTACTGCATATTGAAAACGATTGTTATATAATTTTTGTCGTAAAATATTTTTTCCCTCTGTAATCATGCAAAGGTATTTTAATGAAAGAAAAAAGTAAATGTATAATTCAATTCTAGTTTCAATTCTTCTGTTATAGTAGTTAAAAACTGTAACCTTTTTACACGTAGATTTTGGAGAACTTGGAAGAATCCCTGATTATAGTTACCACTTCCATTGTCCTTCTTTAAACTAGACTCACTATATATATTATTTTAGTCTTAGTCTTAAGTGTTGGTACACGTAGTTGAAAGCCATATGGCAACAACGGAAGAGCGATCTGACTAGATCGCGTAAGACTTGAATAGCTTTATGTTTTCCATTTGTTTGATTGCCCATTATTTGAATTTACAGTTCTTATATGTTTTCTATGCTAGAAAATTATGGCTGATTGGAAGAAATTTGATCGTCTGCAGTGCTACTGAAGATTTAGGATGGATGTTGTTTATAGTCGTTGACCGTAGCCCCAAACTGCTGGTAGACAACTAGACGCTGTTGGCATAATGTAGTGAAACTTGTAAAAACTTGAAATCACTTGAATAACTTCTGTGAGAGCTATATTTAATATTTTTCATTACAATATTGACAAAATCAGGAGGGGCTGTGGCTGAGTGGTTAAACGCTTGGCTTCCGAATCTGGGTTCTTGGGTTCGAATCTCGGTAAAGAGTCAGATTTTGAATTTCGAAATTTTTAGGGCACCCCTTAGTCCACCCATCTCTAATTGGGGAAAGTAAAGGCGGTTGGTCGTTGTGCTTGGCCACATGACAGCCTGCTCGTTAAACGATGGCCAAATAAACAAACGACCTTCACCTCGTCAGCACTATAAATCGCAATGGAAATTTTACGTTACTTGACAAAATTAATTTGAGCTGAAATGAAATTAATGTAGTAATAATAAAACAATAGTATTTGGAACAAAATCTAACTTATTTCAAAAAGACGTCCATTCACTCTGGCAATCTGAAGTCGTCTGTTGTACCCGGGGAAAATGCCGCTTCTCTTGCATCATTCAAACTGCATTCACTCTATCACCATAGAAAAAATTACAAACATTCTCCATAGTAATATTTTCATTTAATTGCCCTGCCAGAGAGATAATTAATGTACATAGTGTGGTGTGTGTAATTGTAATTACAGTATAGCTAGACAAATATCATTTATCGTTTTTAAGTTTGTGTTTGAAATTCGGTGGACTGCAGTCTTAAAATCCTCAATAATCATTATAGGATGGTATGGTTTCTTCAGTATTTCGAGTTTATAAATGAGATCATCTTTCCTGTAACAATAAAAAGCCTGATTTGAATTCTTTCGTAAAATCCCTTGACATTTACACGCGTTCATTAATTAAAATCTCAGGCTTTTGCCTAATGAGTTCTGAAGTCAGAAAAAGAAAGCTCTATATTTTAAAGAAGAGAATATTCATATGGGTATTTCCCTAAAATAGTTTAATGTTTACAAATTAAAAACAGAAAATGCAATCACAATTCTCTATCATAAGCACATTAAATTGGCAAAATATATTTGTATCCGTATTTTCTCCATTTGAGAATGCAAAAATATGACCCCCCCCCCCAATCCAGTAGTCTCCAGGTAGTATAAGACAACGAAAGTGATACACCCCCCCCCCCCATTCTCCTTCTCATAAGTAATTTGTGCACGTTGCGTACTTCCTGGCCGGAAATGAGCTTACCTCCCTTCAGCTCACGCGGATTACTTATGGAATGCTAGTATGCCTTTAAAATCTTTTATTTTGATGTTTAAAAATTTAATGCTCTGATATCTGGCAAAGTTTAGACTCTTTCCTGGACATGGGCGTCACTTAACATCGTGAAATATATTGTACAAAAAAAGTAATATAACAAAGCGTAATGTCAGTACAAATGTTGGAAAAGAAAGGAATATCTTTAAGACCGGTATTACAAGATTGACTTGTTGGATTATATAAGATTCATAAGATTATAATGGGCAAAGAATGTTAAAGTTTGTGAAAACAAATGTATTTGCTACTGACCAATCTAACACAGGTTTTAACAATGGTTCTCAACCCGTTCTCAAACCCTGACACAATTGGTATAGCTCGAAGTAATCTATGATCCTAAAATATTGTTTAAAATATTACAAGTTCAAATAAAAAGATGCCACTTAAGTTACATCCAGGTGAATACTAGCAACTGTTTTTCAATAATGTAATTATTAAATAGTAGAAGTTTACGATAAAGTTGTGCAGGTCTTGGGAGGTCTTTGTCTTATTGTGATTACATTTTTGAGGACATCAATGGAGATATTTTTTATACATCCAGTACATCTAATTATAACCTCTTAGAGTGAAATCCCGGACGTTGAAAACTAAAGCTACTAAACAGATGGAAAATAAAGCTACAGACAAAGACAATGAAAACCGTTTACACCAAACTCCTGAATCAACCATTCCTTGTAAGTTGTAAGTTAAAAACAACGATCTGCTGTTTACCTATAATGACGTGTTAGCAGTTTCATACAGCCAAGGTAGAGACATAACAACAGGGCCACTTTGTTTTGCACTTAAAACAAAAGTACATGGTACATTCTGGTTCTGTCATAGTCACGAGACTTTTAATCTGCAAAAATATTGTCCAACAATCTGTTTCATGCGGTAAGATACATGTGTGTTTACTTTAGGGGAAGCTTTAGTTGATAGGCAGACTAACGAAAATGTGTTGTTAATTTTTGTATGTTTTTTTTTTAGACCAAATGTGCAAACATTGAGCGTTTGTTATTATCCCGTAGTATGTTGTGACGGTTGGGGGCACCACGCTTGATCAGACGGCCGTCTTTCTTTATTTCTCTCTGTCTTTAGCCAGTTCATTCTTCAATGTTGTCTTTCCGTAGCTTTCTTAGTCTTCTTCCTTGTACTGGTACTGTCTTAGCAGGCCATGATGAACTTTGTGATATGTCTCTTCTTCCTTGTACTGGTACTGTCTTAGCAGGCCATGATGAACTTTGTGATATGTCTCTTCTTCCTTGTACTGGTACTGTCTTAGCAAGCTATGATGAACTTTGTGATATATCACTTCTTCCTTGTACTGGTACTGTCTTAGCAGGCCAAGATGAACTTTGTGATGTGTCTCTTCTTCCTTGTACTGGTACTGTCTTAGCAAGCCATGATGAACTTTGTGATATGTCTCTTCTTCCTTGTACTGGTACTGTCTTAGCAAGCCATGATGAACTTTGTGATATGTCTCTTCTTCCTTGTACTGGTACTGTCTTAGCAAGCCATGATGAACTTTGTGATGTGTCTCTTCTTCCTTGTACTGGTACTGTCTTAGCAAGCCATGAAGAACTTTGTGATATGTCTCTTCTTCCTTGTACTGGTACTGTCTTAGCAAGCCATGATGAACTTTGTGATATGTCTCTTCTTCCTTGTACTGGTACTGTCTTAGCAAGCCATGATGAACTTTGTGATGTGTCTCTTCTTCCTTGTACTGGTACTGTCTTAGCAAGCCATGATGAACTTTGTGATGTGTCTCTTTTTCCTTGTACTGGTACTGTCTTAGCAAGCCATAATGAACTTTGTGATGTCACTTCTTCCTTGTACTGGTACTGTCTTAGCAGGCCATGATGAACTTTGTGATATGTCTTTTTACCTTGTACTGGTACTGTCTTAGCAGGCCATGATGAACTTTGTGATGTCACTTCTTCCTTGTACTGGTACTGTCTTAGCAGGCCATGATGAACTTTGTGAAATGTCTTTTTACCTTGTACTGGTACTGTCTTAGCAGGCCATGATGAACTTTGTGATGTGTCTCTTCTTCCTTGTACTGGTACTGTCTTAGCAGGCCAAGATGAACTTTGTGATGCGTCTTTTCTTCCTTGTACTGGTACTGTCTTAGCAGGCCATGATGAACTTTGTGATATGTCACTTCTTCCTTGTACTGGTACTGTCTTAGCAAGCCATGATGGCGACGAACTTTTCCTTTCCGTTATTTTTTAAAGTGATCAGCAGGTCATCAAGAGACACATTTGTTATAGTGATCCTATTTCGAATTTCCTCATTTGTGATGCGGTCTTTGAATTAGATACCTAAGATCCTAAAAGCATCTCAGTTCCATTGCTATGATCCTCCTCTTTTAATTTTGCGGTTAGTTAAAAGTATTTGCAAGCGTACAAGAAGTGGCCGTTTCCAGATTCTTACAACCTTTGCAAGTGACGCTGTGAACTTTGCGATTTTGGTCTAAAGTTCAGGTTTGGTTCATTCCTTGGAACGATGGTTCTGAGGTATTTAAAAACTTTTGACACTTGACAGCTTTACGTCTCCAATCCTGATTTCCATTTTTAGGCCCTGATTGCTATTGGTCATAATGTGTTTTTTTTTCGATATACTAAAGTTTAGTCAAATCATAGTCAATGTTAATCGCCGATTTTGCTTCACAGTTTTAATGACACACTATCACTATAAAGTAAGGTAAAGTTCCCCTTTCAGACCTTGTGGTCTATTGGGCAGATGCTGTAAAGGTCATCTGTTTCCGTGGCCTAAGGTTAACGAAGTTGTCACGTGGCCTGCACAACTTTTCCCCAAATGTCAGGTACCCATTTGAGCTTGTTGGACTCAGAGGTGCCCAAAGATCCCGAAATAAAAAAATCTCATTCTTCACCAGGATTCGAACCAGGGACCCTGGTTCTGAAGCTAAGTGATTTCCCACTCAGCCACCGCGGTTCCTACTGTCACGATAGGTCTGTTTATGTTTAACTATAAATTCGATGGAAACTAAGATTTTAATGTTATAGATGAGAAAGAAAGTCCCCATTAAATATTCAACAATTGGCAATTTTTCGTGAAATAGCGACAGTGTCAAAACAACGATCAACTTTCAGCATCTGAAGAAAGCCAAAGATCCTGTATACTAAGGGATCCGAATCTCGGAAAATAGGATCTGCAGAATAAACTTAACAATTTTTACAATTTTTTATAGTTTCGGTACTGAATGCAGTACAGCGGCATACAGTACTTAATAAAAGTGCTATATCTGTTCTACGGACAAACACTTGCATAAATTTTCATACATTTGCATAAATTTGTGTTGACTTGCGTTCTGACACTTCAACATCTTTCTTCATGTTTTGTCAGCGGTTCTACAATTGTTTTTAAGAGACTAGCCTATAGTATTGGAACAAGTTTTAACAATGTTCAGCAGATTAAGTTGAAAATATTTTAGATATCGGAGAATCATAGCCAGATGATATTCTGGTAATCTGAATAGGACTCATTTATGTTGAACTTATTTGCTAATAATAGCAATATCGATATAAAAACAAATTTAGAAACATTGTTTATTAACATCATGACAGTAAACAAGGTTGTCTAATTAGTTTGAATATATATATATATATATATATATATATATATATATATATATAATAGCTTGTTTATGTTTTCCTTAACCTACAGTGGCTTAATATAGTTGAGATTGTCCTGACAGTGTGAAGGTGTCCAGACTGTGTGACGTGTCCACAGAATCATTTCTGTATGTGTGTTTGTCATTTCACGTGTATCTGTGTTTAGAAGCTTGCCGTCGCTTGTATCTGTCATGATTTCCTTAAGCAGTATGCAAACAAGAAACACAAAATGACTATCAAGGTAGACTCACATTCTGAATGTATCTCGTTATAGTGACGTAGGTAAAGGTAAAGTTTTAAGAGTCCTACTGGCTTACTGAAATGTTGCAGGAGTTCTATGGATGACTAGAAAGTCAAGAAATGTTCCATGAGTAACAATTCATTCGAATGATTCTCTCCCCTCTATCACTATGTCAACTGCAAATTATCGAGACATGAGATTTGAGAATATGTGGAAACTGAATGTGGAAATGTGGAGACTGAATGTGGAGATATGAATATGAATAGTTAAAGCTGAGATTAGAACAACGAATGTGAATATGTTAGGACTTAATACGGAAATATAAAAAAAAAAAATGGTTGTGACATACAAAGACTGAATTTTTAAATTGAAAGCGAAATGGACCTCATTCACCAATCGTAAACAAACAACATTTAGTCACGTGATCTTATTGATAAAACAACGAAAAAAACTGTCACGTGACAACCATCATGAATTAAACATGAGATCGTAAATTATATAGAAGAGAAAGAGCACCACGTGGCTAAATGTTGTTTGTTTACGATTGGTGAATGAGGTCCATTGAAATTTAGAGACTGAATGAGGAAAAGAAATGTAGAAATGTGGCAAATGAATGTGAAAATGTGGAGAAGAGTATTGAAATAGGAAGACTGGATGTGAAAAAGTGAAACATGAATATTGAGACTGAATGTGTTCTGCATAGATCACTGTTTAACATTTTGATTGAACCGTAGCTCGGGATCGATGGTACACATTTATGTGATTGAAGTTTAGCTTTATCATTTGTTGAATTTTTTAAAATTATTTAATTGTAATAAAATTAAGCTTTATAGAAAACCATCTTTCTTTCTGAAAGCAATCCTTCAGGGAGCCACGCCAACCGGAAGAAAGGGAAGAAAGGGGGGGGGGAGGTATCTTGGAGAACGTTTCTCAGCAAACACTAATCTGCTCTATTGAGTTTCGAACTCCAGTGCCCTTGACAAGTGGCCAAGCGGTTGAATCAAAAGAATGTATTGGAAAATTTAAAAAATCACGTCCCTATCTAGAACAAAAATAACACACGAATAACAGAGAGATCTGGTGCTGTGTTTACAAATAAGTCGGTAAGACTCTTTGTATTTTTCTGACACTTTCATCATTGTCAATGTTCTGTTTTTTTGGTTTTTTTTTTGTTTTTGTTTTTGTTACACCTGTAACAGGATGAAACACAAAAGGGGAGGGGGGGAGAGACGGCGGTCAGGTAAGAATGGAAATGACATAGCTTTCGTGACATTCTCTCCCCCTGGACGATACAGCGGGTGACAATTAAATGTCTTTTAGGTAGTCCCTCCGAGTTGAAAAGGTTGAACTTGTCGCTGTAGACTAAACTTTTAAAAGATAGAGTGAACTGCTAGTTCTAAGAGTGGATGGATTTTAAAATGCTGACTAGAGATTTCATACATGGGATTATATTTTTGCTAACTGCTAACATAACATTTTCTTTGGGTAGGTAAAATCTACATACCGTATTACTAAAGCCATTTCATAATTGAATTTGAATATTTTGTAATTATGTCCAAACATCGTTATTGGAGATTGTCACCTAAAGCGGACAACTAAAAACAGCTTTTCGGTGTATCCGGTGTAAATAAAATAGGAAGTGTTGCCAAGCTAGGTAATTTAGAAGATATACGATACATTGTGTTCACTTTGTTGTACTAAACTGATTTGTAATATTTAGCTGGCACCTTAGATCCCTTAATATAGTGTCCTTGACATTGTTTAAAAGCGAAAATGTAACTTGAAAAGCTCAAATTATTATTTTGTACGCCATAGAACACGTGGTCAGCACCGAGCACTTTTATGTGTGTTAGCTATTTAAATCTGGGTTAGTTGAAGTTGTACTGATCAGAAGATGGGTTGCGTGTGTTTGGTATTACTTTCGAGTTCGTAGTAATGGATACACAGATCAAGACACTTACAATAAAGTAAATGAACACGTGTATACAGTGTGAAGGTTTAATCTAGAACGGGAACAGTCTAGTCTCAGTCACTAAAATAATAGATGTTACTACTATGAAAGCCTTACATCAACGGTCCGTTTAGCTATATCTACACTACTACACTCTAGTCTCGTTTTGAATTAATGTCGTCCTAATGGCGCGTTCACTAGCAGTCACCTAAAGTGCGCCTCTACATTGGTGATATGTGACAAAGCTGTTGGTGCGCATGATTTTTACTATTTGAAATTTTAAAACATGCCAAACAATGTCAAGGACTGTTGCAACTGCATACAAAGAATGGAGCTATGATTTTAACATTATCTCAATCAGTTGATATTCCTATCAACTGAAAATCAAGCTGAAATTCTGCAGAATTATTTCTTTTACCTGACAACACAAGAATCAACAAGGCTACAAAGACAGTGTGTGTGGAAAGTGGAAACACCAACTAAAAATCCCCCCCCCCATTTGGAAGACTTGTCGACCGTCTTTCTCTATTCCTTTCTTTCTTTTGCCTTATTTAAAGCCTGTTTCAATGGCAGGCCTGTCCATTCTTTTATGTTCGATCTCCCATCGCTTTCTCTGTCTGCCTCATCTTCTTTTTCCTGGTACTGTTCCCAAGGAAGGTCTTTACGAGCCATGAAGATCTTGTAATATGGCCATAGATTTTAAGCTTGCGTTTTCTTTCACGATAGTTAGCAGGTTAACATGGGGTCCACTCGCTGCAGTAACCCTGTCTCTAATCTCATCTCAGTTTGTCATAAGAATGTCTTTACTACACTAAAAAATTCTAAATATACTACTTAGCCTACTATGCTGTATTGTTAGCCATGGCTAAATATAATTCAGTCAATTGGCTACATTTGCTGTAAATGCAAACAGCTTAAAAGAAATCTAAACCAACATGTAGATTTAAATGACTGGAGCATATATATTTATAAAGTAAAATGTTTGAGATGGTATTGTTACACATTTTTTTTTGTTCTTGAAAATTTAAAGCTTAAAACATACAAATTCATAGTTTGGTAAATTTTAATAAGTAAAATATTATTTTTTACAGAAATAGTAATAAAGAGTATAAAATAACATTTCCCAGTCCTACTTACCACTCAAATCTAAACATGACTTATTTCCCCTTTACATATTACCTCGTAGAGGCCGATATGAAAGCAAGTATAGATTATTGCTGTGTTTCCAAATATTTTTTTTTTCCTTTACTGAACACATCGCACATTCTGAATATTTAGTGCAACACTTTGCTTACTTTTTTTTTAGAAAAATTAATTCACGTGGTGGCCTACTAGTTAATTATTCCTGTAGTTCTTGGAACTTTCATTCAGGCCTCTCGGAACACTAGAGTTCCGCGGAATATGGTTTGAGAATTATTTAATTATAGAACAGCTTTGTTTGCATTAGTAGACAAAATGTAGACCCAAAACATTTATTTTATCGGTTGTTAATATAAATCAAATGTATCTCAAATTTAACATCAAAGTTTAATTCCTCAAGTAGAAATCATAAAGCGTTTAAACACTCATTACAAACTCAAAATAAAATTTAAATTTTATAATCGATTCACAAAAGTATTTAACATGAAGCTTAAGTCATAGCTGCTGAAAGACCTCGCTTATTACTTTCCCTTGTATTTTCTATCATCTCTCACTTTAGCTCGTCTAACAGAGAAGAGGGAACGAGAATATTCTATTAGAAAGATTTTTGCTTATTTATAACTAAACATTTAGCCATTTTTAGTTCTAGGGGACATTTACTGTTGTTTCTCGAAATGTAGGCATTTTGTTTATGGTTTATAAAAATATCCTTAACCTTGACCTTAGACTTACTTAAACTTACATCCTCCCCACCGTTGGGAGGCAAGCTGTCTCCACAAAGATCTGTCAGTTGCAATGTCTGAAGCCTCCTCACACCTGGTGTCCACTGCTCTGAGGTCCTCCATGAAAGTGTGGTGACAGGTTATACGATGACGTCCCTGTTTGCGCTCTCCTCGTATTGACGTCTATGTCATTGCAACTCTTTATGCGTAATACATTGTGTCGGAGGACCTAGGCGCTTATAATTGAGTAAAAGACCTACCTGTTTTAAATAGATGATAAAATTATACCTTATTATAATATGAGTTTTTCTTAATGTTTGACATGCATTCATCAGACATGTTGAGATCTTTCTTTCAGCTTCGGACTGCGCCGTCGGGGTGGAAGGAACCAGCATCAGGCTCCTGTGTAAGGTCACGTCCAGCGTGCACAGGCTGATCACGTGGCAAGTGGACCAGGGTGGCCGTTACGTGGACGTGACGACGTGTCACATGAACGGGGTGTGTACGACCAACTCCCAGGCCTATTACTCTTTCCTGACCGGAACCAACTGCACTGTCCACATCAAATCCCTCAACCGGAACTCCTCGTCCTGGAGGTGTGTTTGGGATGATGTGCACTATGGGCCGCCTTGCAATATTACCGTTTATGGTACGTAACCATTCATTATTGATGCACTCTGCAGGTTCTCTACTTAGAATAGTCCTGCGCTTCCCAAAGTGGAGTACGTGTACCCCCCATAGGTACAGACGGACTTTGGAGGGGGTACGCTTGCACCTCATTAACTATGTAGATTTTTTAAAATACCCATTCATTATGTTCTGTTAATAAATTAAAAGTGTCGTGGGCGGGGGTGGGGGCGAGGGGTACTCATAATTACAAAAATTATAAAAGGGTACACATAGGTCAAAGGTTTGGGAAACACTGAAATAGACTAACCATTCAGGGCTGTAATTACCTATGGGCAACATAAGCTTTAACTTAGAACCCACTATTGCTTGGGGCCAGAGGCGTAGTGAGCGAACTGTTCGCCAGGGATGTGTACTTTATTGAATCCCCCCCCCGCCCCATTTACCATGAACATTACATAGATATATAGGCTTATTAATACAAAAATATATTTCATAATATATTATATATATACATAACTTTAGAAAGTATTACCTAAATAAAATATCTTCCTACAATAATTTTCTGGGGCCTCTCTGCATGTGGCGTTCCCTGAGGGTAACACCCGGGGCACCCTTGCACAGCCCTCACTACGCCACAGCTTGTGACCTCTCAAAACAATAGTTCAATGAGAAATGACCTTATGTTGATTACAAATAGCCCATATTTCAAATGGCTAAGGGCCTTAACAAGTATAAATCCGGACCAGGAACCATTACTAAAGTTTTGAGAGACAGAAGAACTGTAATTAGGGTTTGGTCTTTTCCTTATGTCCCTCAACCCATTGCACCATATCACACCATAAGTCTGACTCTTTCTAAAGCTGTTGACATAACAAAGAACTATTCTCCCCTCCCCCTACACCATTCCCTTGCCAAGTATGTACAGCCCCCGAGTGTCTTTTTAAAAGAATTCAAAAATAACTTACAATGTAAACAGTTGAAAGGAAAGTAAGCAATGTAAATAAATAAAGAGGTGGATTGTTGACATTGACTACACTAACTCAGCCTAGCACAAAAATGGTTGTTTTTTTATGAGAGGCCGTAAAGGCCGTAACAAACAATTTAATTTTTTATTTATTTAGAAACATTTTTTCTTTATTTTGGAAATAAAAGAAATCGAGAAATTGTTTTTCTTCAGAAAGTGCACAATTAGACTGTAAGCAAGTTGATCTGCTAAATACACTACCCCTTAATTTTGTTTGCACATATGAAACTCGAAATATATCATAATATATAATAATAATATATATCAAACTGTCAGCTTGTCTGGTACAAACTTTAAACATGTTATTTTTCCCACCTCCCAAATTCTCGAAATAAAGTAGAACTAGATGCTATTCCTACATATTCTATATCAAGACATGAATCAATCAAAATACTAGCCATTTAATTAATTACTTAGTAGTAATTAATAAATTTGGTTTAAAAATAAGGAAATAAATTGTACAGTATTGAGTGATATGATTGTAAATATAGAGTTAGCCCTTTTCCCTTATATAAGCTTTCTTTTAAATATTTTTTTTTTATATTCTGTTCTTATCATAGATACAGACAGCACCCTTACATTGCTCTCACTGTAATCTTACAACCCCTCCCTAAAAACAAACAACATTAATTCATATATTTGTCTATGTCTTTAGCGTGTGGGTGCAATAGATATATTCACTTTATTAAAACAATAATGTTTGAAACAAAATCAGGAAACATTGCTTTTGCTTCTTTGTTCACCACCTTAGTGCCCCCAAGAAAGCCAACCTGTGACGCGCCTGTATTTACTGACTCCAACACTGCCGTGTCAATAACATGTCGGACCGAGAAGACATTCCCAGCAGCAGTGTGTCAATTCTTTCAATATGTAAGTCTGTTGTGTTGTTGTTGTTGTTTTGTAATTACCAGTCGACATTTTAAGTTACAAAATTGGAAAGAAAAATAACACATGTGGTCATCGCCATTACAATATATATATATATATATTTATGATTGCGCTCTCTTTCGTAGCCAAAAGTAAACATTTTTTCATTTCCTTCAAAGAGAAATAAGGATGTGGCTTCCGCGATGAAAATTAATGGACCTCATTCACCAATCGTAAACAAACAACATTTTGTCACGTGGTTCTCTATATCTTCTATACAGATTACGCAATCCATAAAGTCTGTCACGTGATACGTAATTTTCATTGTTTTATCAATATTGTCACAAGGCTAAATGTTGTTTCTTTACGATTGGTGAATGAGGTCCATTAATATAGGGAGATGCAAGCTTGTTCAGCCTCAATGTCTCGATCTTAGCTTCGAAAAAAAATCCAGTTAGAGAATCAGACCACAATACGACCACAGGTCACTGTTCAAGTCTACTATGACGGTTGATCTCAGTGTGACACTCACTATATGAATATATACTTAAACGGGAAGGCTTCTGATATTTAAAAATTAATATAAACTCTACAATTTCACAACTAATTGTACTGCAAAATATTGTTATGACTTTGCCATGCGCACCGCCATCCAAGATAGTGCAGAAAGAAGGTGCGCACTATCTGTGACTAAACAAGTCGGATGTTGACATTAGGAGAGAAACGGATTTCCGCCCAAGTAGAGAGCCAATATGGAGTTGCTGTGCTCAAGGCAGATGCGCCTTTGTTTGTCATGTCTCAGTGTAAATAAACGGCCATGTCTCGTTGAGTTGCCTCCCTTCAGTTATTACAATATGAAACAGTTTGTCTCCATTATTTATCTCCATGACTCACAAGTTATCATTAAACCTGGCCATTCACATGCCATGAAGATTAAAAGATTAAAAGAAAATGCTAATAATAATGACAATAACTGACAACTGACATTATCTTCGATGACCAGAACATTACTAGAGAGAATCTTATTACCTGTCCCAAGGAGGTGCTAGTGTAGGTTATATCCTGTAATGATGGTGTGGATACAACTCATTATGTTTCCCGTGGACAAATATCTAATTAACAGAAAATGGCTACTCTTTTATATTTTCTGCGATAAAAAATATAACTTAATAATTGTGATGTAAAAAATCTTACTATACTTTTTTCTTAAAAAAAAAAAAATCAAAGTTAAAGTAACTCATTACAATGTTTATTGAATAGTCATTGTCAACTACACTTCCAATGATGAGGGCAGTAACTGTTAATTAATGGTTTTTTTCTAACAATTTTCTCAAGGGGTATTTCATCTCACTCTGTCTGTCCGTCTGTCTGGGCTGAATCTTCCACATGTTTTTTTCACATTCTTGAGTCTAGTTGAAACTTTGTACAATTATTCTGTCTCGATGGCAACACACGAATCAATAGAAAAAAATAACCAATTAGTAAAATGGGTGGTAATCAATTAATTTTCTTTTACACAGAAAAGTACTTAGCTAAGGGGAGATAAACCTTGCAATTCTAAGAGATATAACAGAGTTTGAACGATGTTCTCCCTTCACTTAGTATAAGCTTTGTTTGTTTTTAAAGTGTTTTTTTATTTTATTTTGCTAGTTACTATTTCTCTTTGTCAACTAGACGCCATCAGGGGCGCTGAATAACACTCGTGTGTTGCACAAACATGGGCCCTCGCCCTCCAGCCCACAAGACTTCAGCACAGAGTGCTCGTTTGTCTCCGACCTGTTGCCCTTGGGTCAGCCAGTGACCATGACCTTGGGGGTAGGGATGTTCTCACAGCCAAACACGCCCATCGTTCAAGCTCGGAATATAACATTAGATCTATGTGAGTAGTTTAAGTATTAATCTAATATATAAAGCAAAATGTAAGGTGTATGCAATGTATGTATACATGTCCCGAAAACAAATTAAAGCCGTTTGACCAATATTGATAAAATTTGGCATGAATGTTCCTTATATCACGGCGAAGATTCTAGTGTATGTTAAAAAAGCCCTATAAATAAAATAAAATACCTAAATGTATCTCTATTGAAGAACAAAACTTTTTAGAAATCGGTAAGCCCGCTTTTACAATTTTTTTTATTTGGCTATAAAAATGTCAGCTAAACGGGTAAACCCTATTTTCATTGCCTTCTTTCATTTCCATCTGAAAATTAACAATTGTAAAGGGAACATGTTTGAAATAGACCTAAATCTAATGCACTACATCAGCGATACACAAACCAATATCTTGATAGTTGGTATATATGTGTCACTCTATCTAATAATTACATCAGCCAATAGACACTCACGCACAAAAACACTCCAAAACAACGTCACTATTAGAATTCACAACAATAACAACATTTATTTCCACGAGTAACAATTTTAATTTAAACGTATTCCTAACCAGGATTTCCGAGAGATTGAGAAACACACTTTAAAACTGTCACACAAATTTTGCTTTCACCTCTACGTGCAGATTTCCCGGTGCCCGAAATGGACTCGGATTGCCCGAGAGATTATGTCATGTCAGGATCAACAGCCACCTGCACCTGCAGACTGTCTAACCCTGGCTCCCCTCCCGGACAAGCTTATTGGATCTCGACCAACGACGAAAAATTCGTGACTTTCTCTAAGATGAACGGCTCAAGTCAGTTGGACTTCTCCTTTAACTCTTCAGGTAATGAATAATATCAGTCACATTAAATCAGAGGCGTAGTGAGCAAAACATTCCCCTGGGCGCCCCCCCCCCCCGTTTTTCCATGAATATCATATAGAAATATAGGCTGCGCTTGGCACCCCCATGAGAGTGGCACAAAGGGCATCGTGTATCCCTTACCCCCCCCCCCCCCCACTACGTCTCTGCATTAAATCAAGGCGTGAATATTCTGCTGGCGGTTGTCCTGAAAGCAGATTTCTAAAATATTGTCGACACGCTACAAGCCTTTAAAGGGCGTAACGGTCGAGCGATACGGCGCCTAGTTTCTGAACCGTGTTGCACCGAGTTCGAATCCAGGTATAAAATGGGAATTTGAACTTTTGAGATTTGAGGACACCCCATTTTCAATACATCTCTAATGTGTGCCTGACATTTGCTAGGGATGTAGAGGCTGTTGGTTTTCGTGCTGGCCACATGACATCCTCGTTAACCGTCAGACATAGAAACAGATGACCTTTACGTTATAATAATAATAATAATGAACATCTGCTGTACTGGGATAGGCCTATCCCGACCGACAAAACGGTAGATTTCAATCGCCCGGATCTGCTGTTCATCGATAAAAAAGAAAAAACCGCTACCATTATCGATATCGCCGTACCACTGTCTCATAATTTAAGAAAAACTGAGATAGAAAAACAAAGAAAATATGGAAACCTAGGCTTGGAGATTAAGCGTCTATGGAAATTGTCCAAAATAACAATATACACAATGTTATATCAACCGAGGGGATAATAACAACTGACCTCACAGACACCTTCAAGGCCCTTAACATTCCTAGGAACATCCTCGTTGCCTGTCAGAGGGCGGTACTGTTGCAGACCTGCCACATCACCAGAAAATTCCTCAGTGGAAACTGTTAAAGGGACTATGATTAATTTTGTTTCTCTTTAGCGAAACTCGACCATGGCAGCGCCAGAGAATGACTACTCGTTCATTTCTAACATAATAATAATAATAATAAACTTTAATTTGTCTCTTAATTTATAGAGAATGAGCTTTTATTTAAATTATATCAGAGTATTATCTGACTCTAATAGCCTAAAAAGCCTGATAGGCATACCTTTACTTTGTTATAAAACTGTAAAGTAATTTTATAAAGGATTTGGCTTTGGTGTTAACTCATAGAAAAGTATTGATAGATATCCAATGACTCTCAGAGAGCGAAACATTGTGAAGATGATATAAAGGCGCAAGGCGTTATGACTGTCTCACAATCTACATTATTGATTATACTGTTGTAACTCTCGGCTAGGCACTCAACGAATAGGCATGCAACTCAACACAGTTTAACAGGAAATAAATAGTTGTGTTTATTCACTAGGACAAACACATAACATCCTTCAGTTTCCTCAGAGTCTTACTACTAAGTATACCAGTCCTTTGCTACTTAACCCGAATGTGGGCCAACGACAGCCTTCCCCGCTTCGCTCCAGGTCCCTACTACAACCTTCAGGCAGCACAAAAGTTGGCCTCTTAGTTTCCCAAACATTCAGACTTTTCACAGTTCCTGATGCACTGTTCTTCTCTCCATTCTAGCGTCTTCCTGTTTACGTTCACTAGTGCGCTAGTGCGCACCTCAAGCACTGGTGCAAGGCAGGGTTGCAACACTACCCCCACCTTAGTCTTTTCGTCCCGAAAAGAAACATGTTCACGGTTGGTCAGTGCAGGTGGAGGTCGGTCAGTGGGCGTCACAGATTGAATGGAGCACTGGTGCAAGGCAGGGTTTCAACAATACATTACGCTTCATCAATGAAACCATTCGTATTCTTTGACTAACAAAGAAAGAAAAGTCCTGGAATCATTAACCAGTTCTGTAGAATCATTCACATTATCTATCACATATACAAAATGTTTATGTATGCAGGCAGCTTACTACCTCATCTGTAACGAATGCTCGTTGTTTATCAAAAGTAGAAAAAAAGTAGAAAAAAGAAACAATAAAGCAAGCCACACACCACATGCTAAATGATAAGGCGCAGTAAGATGCCGTCATCATTGTTACAGATCATCATCCCGAATATGAGAAAGAGAAAAATGTCTAACCATCTGAACAGACACCTTGGTGTTGTTGATAAATGGCTGTTTATGCGGATCTCAGTAGCTAATGAATACAAGTAATATGGCAAGCCTTTAAGGCCATTATTCAAGATAAAATTGTTTTCATCTAATTATGTTTATTATGTAAGATGATTGGAAGTTACATTTTAGTGTAATTTACATAAAAGCTCATTCTCTATAACTTCAGAGACAAATTAAAGTTTGAAAGCAATGGTCGACAACTGAGGCTCTACCACACAAAAACAACAACAACGTAGCACTTGGTAGAATTTTGTATTTATTTTATTGTTTTACCATTGGGCGACCGGGTCGAAGACAGCGCGAGGGAGATGCGATTCCTGCGTGAGTTATTGTCCGTATTGTCTCTACTTATTACTCTAGCTATGAATTGATGAGAAGTACTCCTCAATGCACCAACGCGTGAAGTAGATATATATAGCGAATGCTGTAACTGAAAGCTATGAAAAAGCATCAATATTTTATTTAACGAATAGTTACCTAGATAAGACATATTAGTAAATGTAAGCTCAACATTGTACTATGATTCTAATTAATTTCATAAAATATCTCAATTAAAGCAGAGCTTATGTTTAAAATAAACTCTATGAATCATCCTTAATTAATACTGTCATTTGTATAATTTAGCTCTTTTTGGATGGCGAGTTTGGCTGCCACTGGATTAGAGTAATAATATTTTTAAGAAATTTATATTTTTATGTTTGAATAAAGAAATGATTACAATGTGATTTTATTTATATATAACATTTATATTTCTGTAACAGGTAAAATTGTCCTTGATTATAATTGTTTATATTTTATACTACTATATTATATTATACAATATTATATTATATTATATTATATTATTTTATATTATATTATATTATATTATATTATATTATATTATATTATATTATATTATATTATATTATATTGTCTTAGAAAGTGTATGGTTAGGCGCTGTGTAGGTCAACATAATAATGTGGTAGGTTCTGTGCAGGTCAACATAATTCTGTGCAGGTCAACATAATGACGTTGTAGGTTCTGTGTAGGTCAACATAATGACGTTGTAGGTTCTGTGCAGGTCAACATAATGACGTGGTAGGTTCTGTGTAGGTCAACATAATGACGTTGTAGGTTCTGTGCAGGTCAACATAATAATGTGGTAGGTTCTGTGTAGGTCAACATAATGACGTTGTAGATTCTGTGTAGGTCAACATAATAATGTGGTAGGTTCTGTGTAGGTCAACATAATAATGTGGTAGGTTCTGTGTAGGTCAACATAATGACGTTGTAGATTCTGTGTAGGTCAACATAATGACGTTGTAGGTTCTGTGCAGGTCAACATAATGACGTTGTAGGTTCTGTGCAGGTCAACATAATGACGTGGTAGGTTCTGTGTAGGTCAACATAATGGCGTTGTAGATTCTGTGTAGGTCAACATAATGACGTGGTAGGTTCTGTGTAGGTCAACATAATAACGTGGTAGATTCTGTGTAGGTCAACATAATGACGTTGTAGGTTCTGTGCAGGTCAACATAATGACGTGGTAGGTTCTGTGTAGGTCAACATAATGACGTTGTAGGTTCTGTGCAGGTCAACATAATAATGTGGTAGGTTCTGTGTAGGTCAACATAATGACGTTGTAGATTCTGTGTAGGTCAACATAATGACGTTGTAGGTTCTGTGCAGGTCAACATAATGACGTGGTAGGTTCTGTGTAGGTCAACATAATGACGTTGTAGGTTCTGTGTAGGTCAACATAATAATGTGGTAGGTTCTGTGTAGGTCAACATAATAATGTGGTAGGTTCTGTGTAGGTCAACATAATGACGTTGTAGATTCTGTGTAGGTCAACATAATGACGTTGTAGGTTCTGTGCAGGTCAACATAATGACGTTGTAGGTTCTGTGCAGGTCAACATAATGACGTGGTAGGTTCTGTGTAGGTCAACATAATGGCGTTGTAGATTCTGTGTAGGTCAACATAATGACGTGGTAGGTTCTGTGTAGGTCAACATAATAACGTGGTAGATTCTGTGTAGGTCAACATAATGACGTTGTAGGTTCTGTGCAGGTCAACATAATGGCGTGGTAGGTTCTGTATAGGTCAACATAATGACATTGTAGGTTCTGTGTAGGTCAACATAATGACGTGGTAGGTTCTGTGTAGGTCAACATAATAACGTGGTAGGTTCTGTGTAGGTCAACATAATGATGTTGTAGGTTCTGTGTAGGTCAACATAATGACGTTGTAGGCTCTGTGCAGGTCAACATAATGACGTGGTAGGTGCAGTGCAGGTTAACTTACGTGGTAGATTCTGTGCAGTCAACTTACTAACATGGTAGATTCTTACATGAATGCGGTCATAGTTTTTTTTTTTATAAAGTTTTCATTGAATTGTATTCCTTTCATAAATCGACCTACTCATGGCAGGAAAAAAAGCTGAATGTCTTCCAGCTACTATGCCTAAGGCGGATCTTTAAAATAAGATGGCAAGATAAAATAGCCAATGTGGAACTGCTACGAAGAGCAGGGTGACATCCGCTGTTTTATCAGCAGCAGACGCCTTGGTTGGCTTGGCCACGTTCGTAGAATGCCAGTAGGTTGACTTTTACAAGACATTCTGTTTGGTGATATAATAGAAGGCAGGAGAGCCGCTGGTCGCCCACTTTTACGGTATAAGGATGTATAGCTAACGCGACATGAAGCTCTTCAAAATCGACAATAGCAGCTGGGAAGAGGTGGCACTGAATAGATCCACATGGAGAGAGAGCATAAAGGAAAGGTAACGGATTGCAGATGTCATACACAACAAAAGCAGAAAGAAGGGTGAAAATGCAACGGCGCCTGGTGTTTATATATGCCCAACCTGCGATCGCAGCTGTGTATCAATGATTGGCCTCTTTAGTCACACAAGATGCTGCGAAGGGAAAAGACAGTCTCTTGAAACGTACAATGCCACAGACATAAATCAATGTAACAATGTAAAGAGGCCTTGCGTTACATTGATTAGTGTATTAAGTAAACAGAAAAAAATGTGTTTCTTTCAAAGGTCTTGTACATGCTCGCATTCAGACTTATTTCTAAATGTATAATTTATGACTCATCTTCCTCCGCCACACCGTACACACACGCTGAGACACACACACACCATGACACACACACACACGCTGAGACACACACACACTGACACACACTCACGCTGACACACACACACTGAGACATACACATCATGACACACACACACTGACACACACTCACGCTGAGACACAAACACCATGACACACACACACACACGCTCACACATACACACACAAACTCACAATTCCACTTAATAGTAGCGGCCCTAAAATATATTGTAACAAAGCCACTATATAAGAGTTCAACAAAGGACTTATTTCAACATGTGATATTTAGAATGCTTTAAACTTTTTTTTTATTTGGACATGTTTTGAACTTTGGCCTGAACAGTTCTGAGTCCTGTATATTACTGCTACGCTGTATCAACCCTCGGACAGGCACCTCCACAGAACACCTTAATATATGAGCCCAAGTTTGCTTGTGAGTACTGAAACACGTTTCTAGGTTTCTAGGTATCTAAGTTTCTAGGTATCTGGGTTTCTAGGTTTCTGTTTGTTTGTATCACAACGGAAAATTGTACTTATCTTTAATTTCTTGATAACTTTAAAAAAAATAGAGCCAAATCACTTTTTTAACCTAGTGTTGTTGTTTTTTTTAAGTACTTTCAATGTGTTTATCAAATATGCGTATGTTAACCTGCACTCTTGTGTGCGTTTGTCCCATTATGTAATACAAGAGATATGTTTTGCTTGAGTAATCAGTTTGGAACTTATCCCTTTTAACAATTAAAATGTATAATTTATTTCATCCCACCACAAATGCGCTGCGCTGTCCGATGTTCGGGAAGTGAAAACGAGGCCAATACATCTGAAGTATTTTATTTTTTTAAATTTAGGATACCCCGAATGGTAGCGAATGTTTTTATTCTAACCTACGACCCTAAGAAAAAAAATATAAAATCAAAGTTTCACCACCGTTTGTCAAACGATTTTGATATATATAATGAACATAGTCCTACATACACCTAACATTGGATGTTATATATTAGATATATGTTTCAGTCCAATTAAGATTGAAATAGATATATTTTGATATAAATCACTCAGCGCCGTATTTAGATTTAAAAAGGCTCTAAGTCGTTTGAGATATGGGTCTCTTTTGGATCCCTTTATAAGTCCAGAAACTATATGTCAGCGCAAATGTCTCTTTTTGGCTTTAAACTATAGTGTGTGTTGCCTGTATAGGTATATCCGTCCTTAACCCTATATCGCGCTATGTTGCAAATCTGCTACAAACCCAAAAAAAGTCGAATAATTTATTTATTTATTATTATTTTTTAATATTTTTTCGGTACTTTAAAGCGAATTGAATTTGTAGACACTTCTTTCTCTCTCTTTTCTCTCATAGTAGAACGCAATACAATATTGTTACGTATTTCTGAATCTTCTGGCTAGATGTATAAGTTGGCACACAAATAAAAACACTGCAAAGAACTTGACTACTCAACTTTCAGTTTCATATAACTTTAATGACTATTAACCCTAACAATTCGTCAATGTAACATGTAGTGTAGAAGACTGTACAATATCTGTCAGTTTACAGTTAGCTATACTTCGTTGCAATTCATCTCTTGTCAACTTGCATCGAGCCGTATTCCACAGAACAGACCAACGACACACTTCCCAGTGTCGCTCCAGGTCTCCTAAAGCTGAACCAAGTCGCACTCAAGTCTACCGAATCAGAGCCGCACACGTCTTACATCGACTGTATCGACTGTAACGGCTCAAGTCCACTGTAGTTCGCTGTATAGACTTTAACGACAGTAGTCCACTCCAGTTAACTCTACCCTAGTTAACTTGCATCGAGTCGTACACATTTCTCTTCCACAGAGCCGCACACGTCTTACATAGTCTGTATCGACTGTAACGGCTCACTCACGACTCCATACGACTGACTTTCACATTAACTTTCTGGCTTATATAGAGTCCCTAATCGCTTCTCCAAAGTTGCACAAACACTCCTAGTATCCTCTGGAATAACATGTCAGGAAACGTCACATCCTGTCTTTATTTATACACGTAGATTCCAGAAAACACTCGCTGCAGTGTCATCAAGTCGGGGTCACACGTAGTGACCTTTATCTGTCACTGTTCATTAGTAACTGTCCCCCTACTTAGATCTGTTCGTCCCCTGGAACAACACGTGTGGACACGTCACATCCTGTCTTTGTTTGTACATGTAGATTCCAGGGAACACTAGCTGCTGTGTCATCTCGCCGGGGTCATACGTTGACCTCTACCTATCACTGTTCATTTGTAACACTGCCCCCTTCTTAGATCTGTTCGTCCCGAACAGATTCTACTTCATCACGATACTGATGAAATCGATCGACGATCAAGTAGGAAGCTTTGGTGGTTGCCCCCTTCTCAGAGATGTTCTTTCAATCTGGCAGTTGTCCATCTTCTTTCCATAGAAGAATGGGAGCCAAATCTTCATTTTTCAGCAGTTCCTCACAAATGTTTTCATCAATCTTGGTATGGAAATATCGACCTTCAGATGACGACATTGGGCACTCTTGTCGAGAAAATTCATCAGCATTCTAACGAGTTCGTGCTTCACTGGCTGAGTTTTACATTTTCAAGCATCTTTTTACAGATGGGTTAGGGCTTTTTCCAGAGCTTCTTCAGAGATGACCAGGTTCATTACAGTACAGCAATATTCACATGTTCTTCTTACAACAGCAACTGACTTTGGGTTTGTAAGATGCCTGTTGGGTTGATCTTCTTGTACAGTTCTGTCACAGATGGTTACTCACTACAGTTCTGACATCTTAAAGTACTTCTTTTCTGTCCTTCTTGCTTCTGACTTAATTAGCGTTCTTCTAAAACCTCTGTTATACTTCATCAACCTATTCTCACGAGGAATGTTCTTAGATTATTCATTAGTGGCTTCACACTTTCAACTGATTCGTAAGGCTTTCTTCTTTGGTCTGATGGTTCCGGACAGAATCTTTCTAAAAACATGGGCTGTGGAGTTTCATCAGTGCAGGTGGGGGTCTATCAGTGGGAGAAGTGGTGGGCTTGTTTTCTAACAATATGGGTTATGGAGTTTCATAAATGCAGGTGGGGGTCTATCAGTGGGAGAAGGGGTGGGTTTGTATCTTGATCTTGTTGGAGCCATCCACGTTGCACTCTGCATATGTCGCTTTCTCCGCCTCCTCAATTTGATATTTCTTTGGTTGCGTTGATGTCGTTGTCTTGCTTTCCTGTCGATCAATGCTGATGGCAGCGACTTAGCACATAGGAAGGCATTGTATTTCATAGCTGTAGTCATCAAGACTGTTGATCTAACAAGTTGCTTCAGCATTATTCTTCGATGGGTGCTTTGCGAATGAGCTGCAAGTCCACTTGAAGGCAAGTTGTCAAACACGTCATCACCTTCATCCGAGTCTGGAGGACTCGACTGTGGGGCAGGTTGATAACATTCAACGTGCAAAGGTCCCTCAACTTTAGCATCAGTTTCTATTGTAATTCCTTGACTATCACCAGGGCTTCTCACGCCTACCTTGATAGCTGTACAAGCTTCTGTTAAGTCTAGAGCTTGTTGGTGTATTTCTTGGCATTCACAGTCTTCTTGCATAGCTACGTACGTACAGTTCTTGTCAAACGCATGGGTGCAATAATCCAGCTTCGAGTTCCTCTCGTAGACACTGGCAGATAGAAGACAGAAGTCTTTAAGGCCCACAGCAACAGGCTTGGACGCAGACCCAACGTTGTCTTGTTCTGTCTGGCTGGTTGAGGTACTCATATCGGGTATATCTCTAGCAAAATCTTCGGTTGAACTATAGGTCTCTTCTCTTGTTTCTTCAACTGTCTCATTCAGCTTCTCGTTGAAATAGTAACAGCTACCGTCTCTTTTCAATTCTTGTGGGCCACATTCGTTTGGGTTACTATCACAGTCACTGACTGCACAACCATCACCAGCATCCCTATCGTAATTGTCTGTTTCGCCACATCCTTGGTTGGACAATTGTTCGTTGTTCATCAGTGGTGTAGCTCTTTCATCTGTCGACTCAATCTGATAATGTTGGGTGTTCAGCAGCTCGTTAATCATGATTCTAGTTTGATCTTTTATCGTATCTGTTTGTTCTTCAGTCTTGTTGGGCGTGGTAGCTATTTGTTCATTCTCATTCATGACTTTGATCAACTGGTTAAATGAAAAAAATCTAGTGTTGATTTCTGATTCTACCATCTTAATGCTCTCTTTCACTGAGTTTATTTTGTATTGCAAAGTTCTCAGGAGCTCCGTCATATTAGGTTTGATTTCAAATTGGCAAATGTCCGGATTCTCATCTTCCTCCAACAGAGCTTGTCTGAGACGTGCTGTTAGCGTTTTCTTATTTCCGTTAAGCTGTAGACCTCTTTCTCGAAGCTCTTGTCTAAGTTCTTTCATGTCAAGTTCAATGAGAAGTTTGATGGAATACATTCTAGCCAGAAAGATCCCACTTCTGACACCAATTGTTACGTATTTCTGAATCTTCTGGCTAGATGTATAAGTTGGCACACAAATAAAAACACTGCAAAGAACTTGACTACTCAACTTTCAGTTTCATATAACTTTAATGACTATTAACCCTAACAATTCGTCAATGTAACATGTAGTGTAGAAGACTGTACAATATCTGTCAGTTTACAGTTAGCTATACTTCGTTGCAATTCATCTCTTGTCAACTTGCATCGAGCCGTATTCCACAGAACAGACCAACGACACACTTCCCAGTGTCGCTCCAGGTCTCCTAAAGCTGAACCAAGTCGCACTCAAGTCTACCGAATCAGAGCCGCACACGTCTTACATCGACTGTATCGACTGTAACGGCTCAAGTCCACTGTAGTTCGCTGTATAGACTTTAACGACAGTAGTCCACTCCAGTTAACTCTACCCTAGTTAACTTGCATCGAGTCGTACACATTTCTCTTCCACAGAGCCGCACACGTCTTACATAGTCTGTATCGACTGTAACGGCTCACTCACGACTCCATACGACTGACTTTCACATTAACTTTCTGGCTTATATAGAGTCCCTAATCGCTTCTCCAAAGTTGCACAAACACTCCTAGTATCCTCTGGAATAACATGTCAGGAAACGTTACATCCTGTCTTTATTTATACACGTAGATTCCAGAAAACACTCGCTGCAGTGTCATCAAGTCGGGGTCACACGTAGTGACCTTTATCTGTCACTGTTCATTAGTAACTGTCCCCCTACTTAGATCTGTTCGTCCCCTGGAACAACACGTGTGGACACGTCACATCCTGTCTTTGTTTGTACATGTAGATTCCAGGGAACACTAGCTGCTGTGTCATCTCGCCGGGGTCATACGTTGACCTCTACCTATCACTGTTCATTTGTAACACTATGTATAATTTTGCGATTAATTTTTTTTTAAGTGTGCTCAATTTTGTTTATTTTGGACTGACACAACAGGTAAGATTCTTTTCATTCTCATTTAATACTAAAGTGAAAAATCATTGTAAAAAATATTTCTATAATGTAATGATGTTCTATTAGTATTAGCTATACTATAGAATAAAAAATTAGCATTGTTTATATCAAAATTCAAAGTAAGTAATGATTTTCAATTTGAATTTGTAAGCATTTGAAATGAATCTTAGAATCTTATCTTTATCTTATCTTGATTTTGAAGAACTGTTGTAAATAAAATCTAGATCTAGACTCTAGCTACATGGCGCACAAGACAAGTGGATCATATTTTTCAATACATTAGATTCAATAGTTGATAAAAGTAGATGTACGTTTTTCATTTAGAAACGTTATATTTTATTATCTACAAGACTAGATATATACATTATTTGAGTACATTTACTGATTTAGCTTTAAAATGTACTTAAAAATGGTCTTAGATTTAGATCATTTCCCTGTACATTCTAGATCTAGAATCTATATCTATAGTAGTATAAGTATAATAATAGAGAAGAGATCTATAAGATCTAGAATCTAGATTTTTTTTAGAGAATCTATAATGATATTGGTGATAATCTAGACATAAATAATAAATTTCATGATTTCAAAATATAGGCCTTATAGATCTAATCAATATTTTACATTTTTAATTTCAGATCTAAAGATTGTCAATAGGTTCTCTGAATCCCAGTCAAGCTTCTATAGAGGAATCCTGAGCGTGAGAAGACTGCGAGCCCTCAAGTTGCATCGAAGATGCAGATTTTAAAGTTTACGAAGACCACTCAGGTAAAGATAAAATATTGAATTATTGAATAAAGAATATATATATACAACATATTTCAACATTTATGAAAATTTAATAATTAATTTCATTGACATTAATTTTTTTTAAATATTTTTATTGTAGGTAACTTCAAATGAATCTTTTGCTGATGGAGATGAGCCATTAGCACCTACCTATGGATAAAAGATATCTTTTGGAGAGAGAACACAGACATAGAAACAAAAACAACCAAATCCTGGCTGCCTGGTCATGTTATGTTCTTTGGAGGGCCATTGCGATGGTGCGAGTTCGAACCACCCCAACAATATCCTCTGTCGACCTGCTGGAAGTTTGAGCTTGCTGGAATAATAATTTCTGAAAAAACATCAGAACTCAGCTCATAAAAGAGATTTGTTTCACATTCAAAATCAACCAGGCCAGTAAGATCTTCTATTGATTATTTAAGGGACTTTTTAATTTAAAAAATATTTTTATCGTGCAGGCGGATTCATCGGTGATGCCATATCTACATCCAACAAGTGTAAGGCATATACCAGGCTTTACTGGGTTGGTATCTGGCCTCTCAAAACTCTTTCCTGTGCTGTATAATATAATGAAGCCATGGATACTCTGTTCATCAAATTTATTGTGGCCTGTGGTACACATTTTGGAAATTCATATTGCCCTATATCTATGTCACCGCCACTGGATACATACATTGATCAAACCAGCATCAAAAAAAGTTTGGACATATCTGAAAATTATTAAAACTATGTAACTCTGGTGTGTACACTTGATGCTCTACATCCAGTTATTATTATCCCTTGACTTCATGTATCAACAGAAATTTCAAACAATATCCAACACTTTGTGACAGTCGAGGCCGAGGCTAATTGTTAAGAGGTTAAAAGGAGACCTCATTAAAAGCTATACATTTGTGTGTACGTATTAAAATAGAGAATGATACTGTTATATGTTTTTCCAAGAGATTTAATATTATATTTCATTATTCTAACAAGTTTTGTGTCTCTATGGTTGTTTGGTTTCTAAAAGAAATATATATATTTTTCTATAAATTGTAAAATAATATTTTGAAATACAATTTTCATTAATTATTGGAATAATAATTATTTTTTTCATTTAGTACATTACTTGTAACATTTAAAAAAGTATTAAATCTATCACAATGATGATATTTATATAACTGATCATGTCCAAATATCTTTTTATAAATGTTACATAAAAGGTGAATTTGTAAAAATAGATTTTTTTTTCATTATTTTGTACAAAATGTATACTTCTGCTGATTTTATTGTCACTAAATAAATATCTTTGAATATAATCCATATAATACGTTTTAAAATATGTTTTGTACTGTTTTAAATGGTATGTTACATTTTTACAACAATGGAAAAATTTACCCATTTGTGCTCTATGTTGCAAATTTGCTACGAAGCTACAAAGTCAAAATTAAAATTTTTTCTCGAAAAAAGTGGTACCGTACTATATATCTTGTAGACCCCATAGGATGACATTAATCATAAAAAAATTTTTTTTTTAAAGACCTATTTCATAATGTTCGCAATAGAGGGTTAAAAACCAACAACTGACCTATATAACCTTTTCAGATGGACCAAGCACAGTATTTCTGGATGCAATAACCAGCCCGGATGTCCAGTTTACAAACACAACGTCCGTTCTGCTCAGATGCAATGTGTCCAGGGATCAAGTTCTGCCAGGCGTGGTCTTCAGTTTTGACAGTGCCAACAGACAGTTTCCCAACTGGCCCTATCACTCGGATGGGTCTTATTACACGTCCAGTTTAATCTATAGTCCAGAAACACCTGGGTCATTCAATGTCACATGCACTGTCCGTAATGTGAAGTTTCATTCAATGGCCACGCAGAATTCAACCAGGATACAAGCTTTTGGTAAGATTGCCCTTAAGTTTTAGATCTATGTATTTACACAGATATAATGTTATGTTAATAATAAACTATCAAAGGCAGAGTTTCTATGGAACAACGAGATAGACCTATTAACTATTTCACCCTAAGGTCAATGTTAGTCAACAATCACAAAGAGGAGTGGCTTAACCAATGGGCATCAGGAAACACAGGCAGAGCCATGTACAAAAAATGACCATGCCTAACAAACTGCACAGTATTAACTTCCTCCCCAGCAAAGAGCAATCAACAATCTTCCAAGTAAGAACAGGACGCACATCTCTATTAAATTACCATCTTAACAAAATAAATTCCACACAACTCCCACTTTGTAGACACTGTACCTTATAAAACTGTAAACCATATCCCTTTTTAATGCCCCTTCCTAATCCACCTTAGACAGACCCTACTACCACTACAGCCCAACATAACCAACACCCTGTACAGCAGTGCTGAACAACTGAAGAGAACAGCACACTATTTTTCCTTGGCACAGTCTGCAAAAGAGCTGACAGCTCAGCAGCAAAAAGAAGAAGTGTTACAATAATTTATTTTTAATTTATTTACAATCTTGTCACGTTTTAAAATGTATATTTCACAATTAATAATAATAATAATATCTAACAGAACTCCAAATTTTAGAAAAAAGAAATAGAGTATATTTAATCTCATTTTCCTTTTTAAAAAATTATTAGTCATATTTAATAAAAAAACAAAAACATTTTGAGTTTTTATTGTCAGTAAAAACGAAAAAAAACAAAAAAAAAACAGTTTGGTGTATTTGGTTTAGAAAATAATTACTAGCTTGTCGACCTCACTATTGAAAACTCTAGTTTGACAATCTATATAATTTTTCAAAGAAAGCAGTATTGTCTTTGTAAGAAAATTAACAAATGTGCATCAGTTAAACTGTTGACCATAGTAGTTAACACTGTAGAATTTCTTAGACAGGGACACATGTTTTATGTCATACGCTTGGACTATTTCGTAGAAGGCTCCTTCTTCCCTAGTGTCATTATAACATTAAAATGGGCTGCCTGAATCAGTCAGGCAGGCCTAATAATTTGTATAGTTCAAGTCTTTAATTAAAATACATGGCTTGATTAACACATGGAAGTAGTTATCTTCTCTTTAAAAGGTTAAAAGTTATAAGATAATGTCCATATAACACTAATTTCAGCTTTTAAATATTCTTGAAAGTGATTGAGGAATGCTTTACGGCACTAACTCTAACTTCTGTTTTATGGTATATAAAGTTAGTAAAGTTTCCCTTTCAGACCTTTCAATCTATGGGGCACGTGATTTAAAGGTCAAAGGAGAACTGTTTCTATGGCCAACGGTTAACGATGCGCACCAAGGACCCCAGGTATGGAATCAAAGCGCTTAACCACTCAAGCATCCGGCCCCCACTTTATGGTATAATGAAGAAAATAATTTTGAATACTCTAGCCCTTTACGGAGTATCTGAGTGTTTTATAGAATCATACATAAAAGATATATATGCTTTTAAATAGTACCATGAATTACTATTGAAAATAAATTCCCTTATAAGCAGTTGTCTTGATATCTTTCCTCAAATAAGAAGACCATGTCTTCAAAAATCACAAGTTATTTGTTCAATATTTTGTTTTCTTTTCGTTTAAGGTGGATACGCCACTGTTCAGCTAGACATCCCAGGACGCCTGGATGTAGATCTATGCACTAGGACCCTGATGCCACTGACATGTACAGTGTCAGTGAGTCAGGCCTATCCCTGGACCACCAGCTTCTTGATCATCAACAACGAGGAACACGTGTCGAGGACGTCCCATGAGCGAGAGTACACCCACAGCCTCAATTACAACTTTGTGCCTTCGTCACCTGGAAGGTTTGAGTTCAGGTGTAGGGTCCAGAACAACTACACTTCTGCTTTGCTGGCAGAGGAGATTAAAATAGTGACTGTTGCAGGTTTGTAGAATCTTCTCTTGATATATTTCTTTTTTTTTTTGCTTCTTAGATTAAATCTAAATCAAGACTTGTATACTTAGTGTGGTGGTTTCTTCTAAAGACACATTCCTTATTCCATATTCTAGGACAAATTCGTATAACTGCTTTTTCTACTCTAGTGCCTGAATCAGGAAGGAAAACCAAATATTTAGCAGAGTTTAAGTCTCTAATTAACATGAAAAGTCTAGATTTTCAAGACGCCCTGAGTCCACCCAACTCTAATGGGTACCTGACTTTAGTTGGGGAAAGTAAAGACGGTTGGTCGTTGTGCTGACCACATGATATTCTGCTCGTTAACCATTGGCCATAGAAACAGATGACCTTAACATCATCTGTCTGAAAGGGAAACTTTTAAAGTTCTAGTACAACGGTAACTCTTTTCTTGTTTGAAAGCGAAACATTACATTTTTTCAATTAACTATATAAGCAGTTTAGTCATAAAAAATACACCATATTTTACAACTGTTCACTATTGATTGTAAAAAAATTCAAGCCTACTATATATATCTTCACACCATAAAGAAGTATAATCAAACTCCTTTTTTTTTTTTTTTTTAAATTATGATATAGAAAATAATTGAAAAGTCAGTTAAATGTTTACTGTTATGCAAGCTGTTTAAATTTTAAATGAAGTAATTAGTATGTATGTAAGTCAAATATAATTAAAAACAACTATCAATAGCAGTGTTTCACAATATAGCATTCGATTAAAATGTGCAGTTATCTATACTAGAAAGCAGAAAGTAAGGCGTATGTATGTATGCTCCTTATAAAAATCAAAACCATTTGACCAATCTTGATCAAACTTGACATAAATGTTCCTAGGGTACTTGCTGTGATTGTTGTGAACTCCTAGCCTATGACTTTGACATGGATACATTACGTATGCAATACTTCAAGAAACACCAGGGATGCATTAGAAATAAGAATTATTTAATAAAGAAATAGGAATAAATTATAACTGTAGATAACGCCAACAAAAGCTGAATTCCTAAATATACATTAACTATCAAACTGCCTTATAATGGCTCCTACTATGCTATCACAAAACTCCGGTCCCCTGTCAACAATAACAAAACTTCAAGCGCTGTCACTCTGTCCCAACCAATGGACCAATGAAATTATGGTTAAAAAATAAATAAACATAGAATTCTTTACGTCTTACAACCAAGGTTCTATGACGTACCGTTTACAATATTATATACAAAACATAATCACCACAGTACTAACTGGAAACGTCACGTATGTATAGTAGCCCTAAAACAAACTTAGGACCAACAAAAAAAAAGTTGCCCAACTCTATAAAAGTATTACTATTTCATGGATCTAGGCTATGTTTACCATGTTAACATGAGACAAAATGGAAAGAATCTAGAATCTAATTTTTAAAACTACAATTTGCACAGATAGTTTTTTACTTTGATACATGAAAGTATAAAATATAGTCTATTGATTTCATTATTTGATAAAACCTTCGAATTTGTGTTTCAAAAGCATTTTTACATAAAGTCGTTCCTATCTGGGAAATTAGAAGTCCTGACGTACTTTATAATCCTATTTATTTAACAAATCGGGTAAACCTGTTTAATTGTAGGCCTACTTTCTATTTCATTCATCTTGCGCTTCCTTCATTTTTAATAGATATGCATGTATCGGCTTAATGGGTAAACCCATTTTCGCAAAACTTTTTTTTTTCGTGTCGAAAGAGAAAAACTTGAAACGAACTTAACATTAGTTTGACATATATATAAATCCAACCCACTAAATTAGAAATACACAATCTAAGGCCAGCAGGCCACAGATAATGTCCTGCTAGTATAACACTATATCTAAAAGCATGAAAAGTTACCTCCTTGAGGACTCGAATGAAAGTGTAGTGGTATTACAAAAACATCAGTTAGATAATATTCAATAACATCAGGTAGGCCAGGTATACATTTAAACATATCGCTATAGTAATCAATTCATTTTATAAATCTGAATATTAACAATTAAATAATAACATTAATAAATCTCCGTATCCTGTCATCAGTTGGACTAACAGTACAATAGTATCGACAATACTTTCGATACGTACACGTCTCTCCTTTTTTTTTGTATTGGTTGAGATGTCATTGTGGTTGTTGATAGTTTGTAGTTAATAACTTTTAATATACTGCTGAAAATATTCAACCTGCTTTTTTACCTTAAAGAGCGGACCACTTCAAGGAACTATTGTGAATTTGTGTTTCCAATCAAAGTCTCTTTGTAACCTTGTTGGTTTTTGTTTTTTTTCTATGTTGTATCTAGTGACCAACGTCTTTGAAACGTGTACAGCCCCAGGCCTATATATTGTTATGTATCACTGATCTTATCATTAAATTCAAGCCTAGAATATTTTCATGTTAAACGTTATTTGTAGGAGATTTCTTTAAAGTTACTTTATAGTTGCATTTTAAAATAAATATTAGTTTTGAATACGTTAAAATGGATATGTGTCTGCATTGAATGCGTAACGATGGGTCGTCATAATGTTGCCAAGTTAGAACCCTGTACGCCGTTATGCGGCCCGGAAAAAAATTAAGGCTATTTTATGAGCTACTTTAAATCTGCATTCTATCTCACATAGGTAAAGATAACTAAGTCCAACATATGGCTTGCAATTGTAGCTTAATTAAACAGATTCGTCAGCATGTATAGTCAATTATCCAGGATATCTAAAACACTCTTAGCTTTCTTGTGAAAAGTTTCAAGAATTAACATCAAGGAAAAATTGGTCTTGCTACAGATGAACATTACCTTTGCGTGTATAGTGTAAACCTAAACCATCAATGTCTATAAATCTACATGTGAACATGGTTTCTTCTCCCGTTTCCCGATACCGGATCATATTAAAACTTTGCACAAATCATTCATTGTACCTGACTAGATATGAGTCAATAAAAAGGATTAACCCATTAGTTAATTAGTTATTGGTAATTATTTTGTTTGATATCGAAATAAGGGAAACAAATGCTACTTAATGGGAGATGTTGATGTATAAATGGATTTAATCCCCTTATTATATTTTGACCCACTTTTAGCGGTTATTTTCCTTTCATAAGCTTTGTGTGTATATATATATATATAATATGCTTGTTAGTAGTACGGTCACTAGATAGAGGAGTAAATCACAAGGCATTCAGATGTCAAAGCTGCAATGACACGTGACAAAAAGTACTCTGTTTTTACCTTCTGGCGAAACCGTTTTATGTGCAAGGGACCAAAGCCAACAAGATGCATATATGCAAGTGTAATAAATCTTGAACCAAGGGACATAACAATTTTATATATATTTTTATTAAAATATTTTTTATCATATGAAGTTTAAAATAAACTTTATTTGGCACTAGCTATAAAATATAATGCATTTAAAATGGCCATTGCGATAATCGTATTCACAAAATCGTCCTTTATTACATGAATGATTATATGCATTAATTGATATAGTGATGAGTTGTATAACACATTTTTAAACCACATCTAAATATGTAAAATGCTCCAGTAATTTCTCTTTATAATAGGAGGAAAATAAATAGTGCACACACATGTTGATTAACATATCCAAAGTTTATCACCTACTGAAAACTGGATTGAATTGCAAAGCTGCTCCTATTGAGACACAGCTCTCCAGAAGGGTACTACCACATAAACAGTCACTTGAACTTTACCTAAGAAAATTTTGTGCTAATATATCCAAAGCCAAATGGTCAAATGCAAGCCCTGGTCATGACAAGTCAAGTCGACCTAGGGTTAAAGGGTGTGGGTAAAGCAACCATTCCCACCAGAAATATTGAAGCAGTTAGAACTAAGTTTAGGCGTGGCGGATGAGTGGTTAAGCCTTCCGAATCTAAAGTCTTGGGTTCGAATCTCGGTAAAGAGTGGGATTTTGAATTTCGGGATTTTCAGGTCGCCCCTGAGTCCACCCAACCAGAATGGGTACATGACTTTAGTTTGGGAAAGTAAAGGTAGTTGGCCCCTTTTGCTTGCCACATGACATCCTGTTAGTTAACCGTTGGCTGAATAAACTGATGACATTAACATCATCAGCCCAATTGATCGCAAGGTCTGAAAGGGGAATTTTCTTTTTACTTTTAATAAAATATTATTTTTGAAATGGATATCTTGGTCATGTGGTATGCGTTCCACACTCTTGTCAATATAGTCCTGCGTTCAAATCCCTTACCCCTCCCTCTCTTATCGCCCTAGAGAATGTCTAGGCTATGACGCAACTCTTCAGGAGGAGTATTTGAAATTCAATTTAAGTGAACTTACGAATGCATAAATATGACTTGTAAATTGTATTAATGAGTAATAAGCATATTCTTGCTATTGCCAGAAGGAACCTGTGGTATCAACTCTATCGTATTTGGTCTTGCCATTGGTCTTGGCTGTTCCATCTTTCTTCTCTTGCTTGTCATTATCATCTTCGTCATATGGAGGCGGCGCTTGAAGACTTCCCAGAAACAGGAGAACCAGGCAGTGTACTTCACTGTAGGTGACAGCAAAGTCAAGTGTATTGTCCGAACAAACAATAAAACTGGTGAGGTTTTCATTTCTACATTTGTTTTTTTTAATATCTCTATTCATTTCACTCCTTCATGGAGGATGGACGCTGATCTCGAATACTGCTCTAGCGATTTTTTGTTAAAGAAATTAAACAGTTGATGTATATCGCTGAGAAAATAATTAGTAGCTCGTTGGCCTCTAGCTAGTTTGACCGTTTTAAGTTTTCAAAGTAAAAAATAAATGAAAATTTGGCTAGAGACTTTCAAATCTATCTAGGTCTTGAGCCAACATGGCGTAGTCGGTCGTATTACCGCAATTATGCGATAACAGTAGATTTAAAGTTGCTTCAATTATATTGAAGTTTATAAGCGTTGCTTATATTGTTACGTAAATCTAATATAGATAACGTATAGATCTAAAAGTAAATCTAGACTAGATCCCAGGAGTTCTAAATAAGATCTTTAGGTCTAGTGTTAGACCTTTTTGTACATAGTAATAAATAATGACGTAAAAATGTTCTTCCCGCTGGCCAATTCAGATAATACGGACTTTAAACTTTAAGGCAAACAAGATGCTGACTGATGTCATGGGTTCAATCCCAAGTTGAATCAAATATTTTTTTTTAATTAATATTTTTAAAAATATTTTAAAAGATTTAAAGTTTACCGATGGGAGTATTGCCTCTTTAAAAAGTATATTTTTAGCTGCCCCCGAAAGGGGAATAGACGCTATTAGTTGAGTGTGGTTTAATAGTCTCCAGTGTTTGTTACTACTAATAATGCATGTTTCATAAAAATACACATTTTTATAACTATTCATTATTAATAGTAACAAACACTGGAGGAGGCTATGAAGTAAGCGAGACATAAATTCACCAGATTTGGAACACATTTATGCAAAAGATTTTAGATCTTGTGTCAAACATTTTTTTTTTGTGTGCAAATGTGTTGTTAAGTTAAATAAGTTCAGTCATAATAGCTCTATATTCACAAAAAATGTTTACTTATTTTTTAAGGAGAAAAAATCTATTTAATATGCATACAAGTGGAACATACTTTAAAACAGCATTTAATAAGTAGTGTTTTTTTATGTTATTGTGTAAACTATAGCACAATCAAATACCAGAACTTATTAGGCAATAGCTAAAAGAATATTTTTTTTTCCTACGGAAATGTTTTTTTTCTTCAGGCTTTGAATAAGAGATTGACCTTTTACAAAACAATTAGATTAATTAGATAATCATTATATGACATCAGTTAGGCCAGGTTCACATCTAACGTAACATTCACTTTTACTTATGTCTTGGACTGCTGGACCGCTGGGGCACCACTCAAGATCTGTCAACATTCTTTCTCCATTCTTCTCTGTCATTTGCCTTTGATAGAAATTCATTCTGATATTCTTTCTGAAAACGTTGAAATCTTCCTTTTTACCTGCCTGGGTGGACCACTTCAGGGGCCGATTTTGAGTTTGTGTTTCTACACAAACTGTCTTTTTAGCCTTGTTTAAAAATGTTTTCCTTGTTAAAATTATGTTAAGTTCAGGCTAAAAGCCGGATTAAATGTCTAACTCATATTTTAACTTTTTTGTTAATCTTTTTCTTCCTGTAGGGTCCAAAACTTTGATCGAGGAACCCCCACCAGATTATATGTCCTACGCTCATTATGACAAGCCTGCGACCTACATACCCAGAGTATCAACACATCGTAAATCGAGTACGCCCATGGAATATGACAACCCTGGTTATGCCCCTGGGAAAGGCTCGTCCAGTAGTCGCCGAATCTCACTCAGTAGGACAGGTAGCATGCAGGAGTCAGAGGCCAACATCTACAGCACGGTTGATGGTTAGCAGTATTGTACGTTAACTTTGATGGCAAGCAGTACTTTACTGGTGAACTTTGATGGTCAGTAGTGCTTTACTGGTGAACTTTGATGGTCAGTAGTACTTCACTGGTGAACTTTGATGGTCAGCAATACTTTATATGTGAACTTTGTTAGCCAGCAGAACTTTACTAGTGAGCTTTGATGGTCATTAGTACTTCTCTGGTGAAATTCGACGGCCAGCTGTACTTCATAGGTGAACTTTGATGGCCAGCAGTACTTCACTGGTGAACTTTGATGGTCAGCAGTACTTCACTGTCAGTGGTTGATTGCTAGGTACTCTGGCACTATTTACAGATGACAATAAATAAAGACTGCCGTCTTCGTGTACTTCAGCTTTGAGTAATCCTCTGGCTAAATGTGCCATAAAACACGTAAATCTTCACATTAACCAGAAAGAACAATAGAGATAAGGAGAAGAAATAAAACCATTACGATAAACTACTTTTTTTTATTATAAAGCTTATATCAGCTCACTCTGTCTGTATGTCTGTCTGTCTAGTAGAACATTTGTGCACGTTATTTCTTCGACATCCTATCTCGGATCAAGCTGAAATTTTGCTCAATTATTTCTTTTAACTGACAATACAAGAATCAATTTAATAATAATAAAAAAATTAGTTAATTAACTATTGATAATCAGTAATTTTGTCTGGTATCTTGAAAAAGGGAAATAAATTGTACTTGACTGATGTGGTGGTATAAGCTGAAGTAGTCCCGTTTATAGGTCGACGCTTTAAAGTTTGAAATTAACAATAGATAACTATAAAACCTTCCAGTTTCATAAGCACTTCGCTAGCACAGTGGTAGAGTGTCATCTTGTGGAGGCTTTTAGCACGGTGTTCGAATTCAGGTCGTTACACGTTTATTTTTAAACAATTTTTTGTCATAATTGCATTTAAGAAGCGATCATCCAGATACTCCTTTCTTTCTCCCCCTTTCCTACTGGTCCAGACAAGAGGATCATAGCATATTGAGAAAGCTAAAAACATGAATAGCGCTAAACAAAAACATTTGGTAAAAATATTTCTAATCGCACAAGTTTATTATTATTAGTCTAGAATCCTATATCTATTACAAATTCAATTACATGACTGATCCAAACTAATTGATACAACTACGCTTAGTATAAGCTTTGCTTTTTAAAAAAAAAGGATTTTAAACATATTTTTCTTGTTTTTGCTTATTCGTTTAAAACACTTTGAGAGCGTGCACAAACACTGATAGAAGAGTAAGCTTCTAAAAGAATCCTTGAAAATTTTGTATGTATAAAAAATGGCGCCTGCACTTTTTCATTAGCGTGGTGGAAGTCAGTACCTAAATGGATCTGTTTTAAAAGATACAGTCCGATACAGTCAACACTCTTGCGAGCCCTTAATGTAATTTTTTCATTAATTGCAAAGAGTTAAGGATGATGGATATGAATTTTATTTGTATGTTTGTATTTTTCTTGCTTGTTTGTATCTTTCATGTATGTTTCTTGATATTTGGATTTTCGCACTTGATTTTTCGACCATTTCTACTCATCCAATTGGTTGCTATTAACTAATTTTGTTTATATAGAAAATGTACTAATGGAGATAAGTCGTTGTTGGTATGTAAACAATAACTATAAACACCTGTGTGACTTCCCTTGGCGACTGGTCAGACCAAAGTGTAACACATTTGTTCAAAATTGTGTTACAAACATTCTTGGTGCTACGTTGCTTTGGGTAGTAATAGTTGTCGAAAATGTTTTCTAAGCTCTGAGTGTCGCGAGTGTCGCAAATAAATCCTAAACCTGACACTGAGGTCTAGCAAGGTGAATCTAATGAACTAGTAAATAGAAAAATAAAATCAGCGCTTACATTAAAACGAATAAATAAGAAATATCAAAGCTTTTGGTGTGAACTTTATTTGAACTATAACACCCAACGCTTTGATTTTTTAATATTTTAAATTTTACTTTTTAGTGCGTTATAATATAATTGTTGTTTTATTATTATTATTATTATTTTTTGTAATATTTATATCATCTTTCAAAACAAATGTTTGTTCACATTATTTTTAGCTCTTGAATAAACTATAGGACACACCTAAGGAATTATGTTAGAAAATGTCTCAATAGCTCAATATCGTCTTTTATTATGATTAATTATTTTATAATTTACTATATTTACACAAAGAAGTTGTAGAAATTAATCTTTAATCTCTGGCGTTATTTGAGAAGCTTTTTTTTCTTTCTCTCACTGTTTTGAGTTAAGCTGAAAATAAACAAGAAAAATATTTTTAAAAATTAATTTAAAATAAACAAAAAAAACAACAACAAAGAAGACAAAACCTCCAATATTAAACTTCCTGTATAATAAAATAACAAACATAAATAATTAAAAAACTGTTTGGATCCATTAGGGTATCGATCCCATAACACCGATATCTGCTAGGACTTTAGCATTTTTCAAATCTGACTTCGAGACAGGTACACTTTTGAGATTATATATTGGTATGTCCATTATCTAGACGTATGGAGATCCAGATCTAACACTACATCTAATACTAGATCCCAAAGTTCTGATTTGGAACTCTTTAAGATCTAGTCTAAATCTACTTCTAGATCTAGAATATGGATGTAATCGAAATAAGTTCTACGTAAAAATAAAAGCAACGATTACAAACTTCAATAAGCAGTTTAAATTGACTGTTATCGCATAATTACGTCTGACTACGCCCTGTTGGCACTAGACTTAGATATAGTCTCCAGTCAAAGTTACATTTCTAGAACTGAATGTCACAAAAACTAAAGAACTTATAATAGATTTCAGAAAGAAAAACAGATGATTCACGAACTGCAGATAAACACTACATCCATAGAACAAGTGAAGTCATATAAATATCTAGGCGTCATCATTGATAACAGGCATTCATGTGAAGACCACATTGGAACTCTGACAAAGAAAACAGACCAGCGACTATTTTTTCCTATACAAACTCAATAGCTTTAAACTAAATACGAAGTTCCTAAATAATTTTTTTACGGCGCGACTATGCAAAATCTGCTAACATACGGAATTACTTGTTGGCAAGGCAACACTTCATCTAAACTGTTGCGCCGCCTAGGAAACATCATAAAGAGGGCATCAAAAATCACACGCACAAAATTACCATATTTAAATGAATGTTTTGAACAAAAAATGTCTAAGAAAAATCAGGAAAATCTTGGAAGACAATAGCCACCCGCTCCATCATATCTACGTCAAGTCGTCGCGAAGTGGGCGACTACTGTCAATCAAGACAAGAACAGAGCGGTACAAAAACTCGTTCGTACCTTACTTGGTCACATTATATCAACGCGACCCTTTGATCAGGAAACATAAAGGACCAAGATGCCTGTGTGTAGTCGCTGAATGAACTCTTTATGTTGTGTCTGTTCCATTTATGTGAATGTTTCTGTTGTGTGGTCTTTATATGAGAAAAGAGTCCTTGTAATCACAACACATTTCCACAGAGATCAATAAAATTTACTATAAAGCATGTACAAATATTTACGCCTAAAAGTAAGAAGCAATGTAATGACCTAACATCAACATACAAGTTCCACTTGAAAATATTTGGGGGGGGGGGTGTTTTTACATGGTTTGGATGTTCCTTCAGAACTGAATAATATGACATCCTTGGCCAAACCTAGCGCATCTCGGCTGGAGAAGGCAGCGGGTAAAGTGTTAACCCTGGGCCATCGAGAAGATAGTTGGGAGCGATTCCAACACGACCAGGCAACCACCAAAATATCCAATAAAACAAACGGCACGATTTCACAAAATATTTTTACTTGAGTGAAATAAAATGGGGAAATTAAATTTTATACAAATATTGTTATTGTGCAGCACTTCATTAACTTACGTTGCTTACTCGGTAAGGTAATACTTATGCAAGAACCTTTACACCATAAATATAATTTTAACCCTACATTTTTTGCAATTGATTGATTAATGTAGCGACGTTCTACAAAATTACGCAAAATTAGTATTGTTTTTTTTTTTAAATAAATACCACGCATATATTGACAATGACAATACTGAAGACACATACATTGACACATATTGACAAATGACAATACTGAAGACACATACATTGACACATATTGATAAATGACAATACTGAAGACACATACATTGACTCATATTGACAAATGACAATACTGAAGACTCATACATTGACTCATATTGATAAATGACAATACTGAAGACACATACATTGACTCATATTGATAAATGACAATACTGAAGACACATACATTGACTCATATTGACAAATGACAATACTGAAGACACATACATTGACTCATATTGACAAATGACAATACTGAAGACTCATACATTGACTCATATTGACAAATGACAATACTGAAGACACATACATTGACACATATTGACAAATGACAATACTGAAGACACATACATTGACACATATTGACAAATGACAATACTGAAGACACATACTATTTCATACATCTTGAGTTACGACGCAGATGCTTAGCGGTAAACCGCTTGGCTTCCGAACCTTGAAAGATTGGATTTTTTTTTTCGGGATCTTTAATAATAATAATAATAATTGAATAATAATAATAATTGCAACAACGTTTACTAGTTACCTTGTTTTACTGTAATTCTATTTCGGGCTGTCATGTGGGAAGAGGATCTGGAGGTCCTTCATTTCCAGCACCGTGTTATCGTCAAGGTCGGCGAAGTTGAAGTTGCCTTCCAGAAACGCCTTGTGGGCGTCACCTGTCACGTAGTCCGCCGTGGCGATGTGCCTCTTGTACTCGTCCTCAGTGACCCTCTTGTCGCCGTCCAGGTCTGCGCCCAGGATGAGGAGGTCAACGTAGAAGAAGACGACCCTCGGCCTCAGCGTTAATTCCAGCTCCTCGTGGTCGATCACATTGTTCTTGTCCTTGTCGAACAGGCCGTACAGCTTCTCCACCGCGGCTCGGACTTTTGCATCAGCGGATCTCACACTTTCCATGTAATCTGACCTAGATATCTGTCCAACCGTGACAAATGTCAGCGCTATTTTGTCCATGGCTTTGTAGACCGGGGCGATGTCCTGGAAGTCGAGAAGAGGGGTGCCGGTGGTGTTCAAGGCGTCGTAGTAAGTGAGGAGAAAGTTGGACGTCTGAGAGTCAGCCCTCAATGAGGCGAGAAGGTCTTTCAACTCTCTGGAAGACATTGTCTTGGAATATACCTAGAATTTTTTGTTTTCAAACAGAGCTAGTTAAAATGCTATAAAAACATCCCTACTTCGTACAGTCTAAAATACTAAAATAGTCAAAGTTTATTATTAAAAATTTCTGGAAACGAAACGAAATATTATTTTTTACACGCTAGGTCATTATTCTTAATCATTAAGAATATATATATATAATTCTGCTCTTCCCTCAAGTGTTTGGACGAGAAGAAGTAAAGGAAAGATTACTCTCTTATTTTTGCGGATAGTCAAGCCACGAAAAATCAAGAGGGGGGGGGGAAGACTAGTGGGTATTCACACGTCGATACGGATGGCTGTGCGCTTGACTGTCAAACCCTGCCTGCTCCCATCCCCCTTCGTCCTGCGGGAGGTTTGGACTAGAAAGTAAACTATCGTCAACTCTGAAGGAACATCCGAAACATGTAAAACATTTTACAAGCAAATATTTTACAAACATTAAATAGCAGCGCCGGACTTAACCATTGTGGCCAAGAAGTCATGGAAAGAGAACAAGTAATTTGCTATGTATATTTACAGGTCACTAAATAGCAGGGCCGGACTTAAGCATTGTGGGGCCCTATGCGAAACAGATTACACTATTACGGCTAATGCATTATGCCGTTTTTATTTATCGCGCATATGTAGCGGCATATGTACGCCGCCGGTCGATTAGTTTTATATAATAATGATCTGTATTATCCATAAGGAAATTTGTCTTACAATTTGTTCATTACACCAAACAAAACATTATAACTAAATAAAACAAAAATATACATATAGGTATAAAGAGAGAGAGACAGATAGACAGAAAGACATAGATACATAGATAGATTAAAAAGATTAAAATATTTAATTTATTATGAAAAACTTACGTTGGAAATCTGATTCAGAGAAATGAAACAAAACAGAAACAATTGAATTGTTCCCATGATGCTGAAATAAAAAAGAAAATGAAAGCATTCAATTTCGCTTCATTTGAGTTGAACATTTCCCTTTGACTTGCATCTTTGCTTAGAATCTAAACTCCAAACATTTGACTGAAAAACAAACAAAAAGATTGAGAATAGCCCCAGTGGCGGCCGTAAAAACTTTGAATAGTAGGCTCCTTACTTCATTTTTTATTTGACAGTATCTTGGATAGAGACAGTAAAAAGAAATAGGCGTCAGAATAATACAATCAATAGTATAGAAAGCTAAAGACAGCGAGAAGACTTTGGGCCTCGATTCTTGAAGAAAAGCGTGCCACACGGAAAATGGCCAGCTCCTCTACTACCAAAGCGAAAGCCACCTTGACAAGCAATATATGTGGACGGGAGTGTCTCTCCAAAATAGGGCTCCACAGCCATATGAAAAAGTGTTCGAGATGAAGCATAGTCATTTCACGACTGAAGGAGGCAATGATTATGATGATGATGAGTATTGAAGTAACGTCTGTATTATATAAGATAAGATAAGATAAGAATTGTAATTTTTCAATATTTCTTAATATTTATTCAGGTCACAGGTCGAGAAGTCTGACCTGTGATGTGGCAAAGAACTATTGGGCTAAACTGCCTACAGGTTGCGACATCGCAGGTCAGTCTTGAGGACTGAGGTCTTCTATAAGGATTGATCTAGCACTAACCCATTTTACATTACAAGCACAATGACCTACTTTACGTTTATTGCAAGCGTAAGAACCTACCTCGAGTCCAGAAACTGTCAGCACCTTGGATTAGAATACTAAAGACCTACCTCATATGTTGACCTTCTTGGTAGAAATGTTAAAACATAACTTCGGTATGGATGTCACTTTGATTTCTTCGATTTTATAACACTTCATACACATAGGTAAACACACACACACACACACACCTACCTACCCACACACGCACACATAACAGCGGTTCTCCTGTTGTTGTTCTCTTCTGTCTTCTTGTGTTCGTCAGAAAATGTTGTACTTTCAATTGCTTGCGGGTCCCATGTCTCATCTTAAAAAAAAGTAACTCTCTGAGAGTTATTCTCTCCAATTTATCAAGAACATATAAAAAAATACTTTGGAAAAAAAAAAGCTTATATTAAATGTAGTTGTATCAATTTGTTTGGAAACATAATGCAATTAAGCTTGTAATAGATCTTAGACTTGTGTCAAGTTTACCGTTTCTGTAGCAATTGTGGTTTTTACAGGGTGGGGTCGCTACTCCAACGCCAAACCCTCCTCCTTTCTCACCCGTGCTTGGGACCGGCAGATATAATAAACCTATGCTAATAGAAATATTTGTACCAATTGTTGTTTGTTTTTCCAGTTCTATTTCACGCTTTTAGCTTTCTCTAGACGCTACGACGCGATCACTTGTCTGGTCAAATGGGAAAGAGTGGCGGGAGAAGCAAGGGGTAAAAGGTGAAAGACCCGAATTCCAACTCGAGGGCTCATGTCTCCTCAAGCCTACACACTGATATTTCTAAGCATGTCACTAACTGAGCGAAGCGAAAGAAATACGATTTTTAGTAAATCAATAAATGTATTGTCACAAACTTTGTGTTTTTCTCGTCTTCACAAATTGATGGCATTTTTTTTTAAATTCATAAAATGAAAACCAAAAATTTGACACACTCATATATAGACAAATAAATGATTGAAATGTTGTATACACATGCCCGATAACTCCGTAATTTTTAGTGAGAACCGCTGTTTGTTTATTTTTTCCCTCACAAGTCAAAATATAGAATTGACTCATTAAGAGAAATGGGAATGTTCTGTTGTGCAAATCTGTGCGACAGATTTTGTGTCCCATGTTTTCAAGCATAAGACCTGTCACATTCAGTTAGTGACCCTTCATCGCGGGTTCAGTTGTTGCCGTTTTCTGGGTCACTCTGAAGAAACAACACGAGATTACTTCCCTTTCCTTTCCGTGACATCAAATGATGTTCATCTGTAAGTGATGTGCTTCATCAACATCATGAGGTGACCACTTTGTATTTTATAACTACCAATCCAAAAAGGGCATTGAATTTATATTTCTTGTGCGTCCAATTCAAAATGGCATTGGGTGAATACTAAGTGCCATTTTACTTTAGTTAGCGATAAAATAAAATCCTTTAATATACTTTTAAATACATTAAATTCACGATAAACTATAAACATGATTAGGAAACACAATTAGACCTAGATCTATATGATGCCAACAAAAGTGGGAATATCGCAAAAGAAATGCAATTGTAAACTTTCTCATATAGACCTTTAGATCTACAGAGCAGATGATGCAAAGATCATCTGTTTCTGTGGCTCACAGTTAACTCTTTCTCTCCTAATCAACGATACCATCGTTGATTTTGACCTCATTAAAATAAATTAATGTTTAATTTTATAAACTTGACTTTGTGTTATATAAATATAAAAAAAGCATGCATTCCCCTTTAATTCTATACCAAATACAACATAAAAAAAAACAACAACAAAGCTATTGAAGCCTAATCCTAAGAGTGTAGTGAGATAGTAATGAGCAAATTGAAGAATTCATTCGAAACGTGGAAAAATTATTACGGAGAGAAAGAGTTAACTAGGGTGTCGTGTGGCCAGCACAACCACCACCCGACTTAACTCTTTCTCTCCGTAATTATTTACCACATTCTGGTGGAATCAACGTTGGCATCGTCAGTTAGGAGAGAAAGAGTTTTCCTCAAATAACGTCAAGTACCCATTTGTGCTGGTTGGACTGATAGACACACTAAAGATCCCTAAATTAACAATCAGACTCTTCATCTGAATTTCAAATGGAGACAAAGGCCAAGCACTTTACCACTCAACCACCGCGCCTCCGCTGCAAACGAAAAAAATGACCAGTTGTGTTTCTTCTGTGTTCGATGACAGTGTGTGTGTGTGTTGCTTTTTGTAGGCTTCTCGTGTAGAATATAAACATAGAGAATAGGTGTCTAGCTCAGTTATTTTAGACATTATTAACTTGAAAATTTATTACAATTAAACCCTCACTTTCTGCATACTGCTGTCATCGACACGAGCAATTAGGATTAGACTCAAGGACTACAGAAAAATATATTTTAATCCACTGATATGGGAGAACGTCAATTATCTTCGTCGCTGTAGTGTACTAGGCCATTGTCTACACTGCAGTGGTCTTCAACGGGGGCGCTATCGCCCCCTGGGGGGCGATTTTGAGATTTTAGGGGGCGCTGGGCACAAAAGGGATTTTGGGATTTTACTGAAATATAGTTAGCACGTCATCAGTAACCCTGTCTCTAATTTCTTGGCCTGTGGTGAGGCCACAACATCTACAAATATTAAAACAATAAACACTGACAAGTGCTAAAAAAGTTGAAAAGAGAAAAAACAAAATTACTTAAAAAACAAACAAACATAGCTTATCAGCACTTCGTTTATTCTTTAGACCGGATACGCCAAAAAGCAATTTTACATAGCCATCCACAAAGAGGCTGTTCAGTACTGTTATTAGCATTCCTATACAGGCCTGTGCTGATAACGTACAACATACTGGGTAGGCCCTGCAGGTCTATACCATACACTATTTTTTAGAAGTTTAGACATTTCTTGAGCCGTTCTGTAACATAGTAAAATATAGATCATTTCGAATCAATTTTTTTGTTAAAATTTTTGTTTTATACTACCACTAGTATTACACACCGGCTACGCCCGTCGATTTGTTCCCGAGCTATAAATTGTTTAATTTGGCCAGAAAATCGTTTCCTTTTTTTTTTTAACTTCCAAGTCAAAGGTCACATTTTAACGATTTATAAACAAAACTTTTTAGCCTTTGAACTCTAGTATCTGTTAAATAAAACAACCCGCTCTCTCTCTCTTTTTTTTTTCTCTCTCTCTCTCTCCATCTTTGTATCTTGAACCCTTTTTTTTTCACTCTGCGCTTTGTATGTTATCTAATATAGACTTTTGACTTGAATTGGAGTATCCCGCTTTATAAATCCCCCCCCCCCCCACTCACACACACACTAATTGGTTTCTCAATTCACTATCAGAATACTTAATACACTTTTTTAACGACCGGAAGCCCCACCCACCCGAACATTCACAACTTTTCGACCATTTTATTACAACGACAAAATTTTTATTTTTTTTTAGCATCCTCTAATGATAGTCAAATGAATCGAGCCCTCAACACACAATGTCAGCTCTTGAATTCTAGACATAGCTCCTTTGGTAAGTTTAACTGTTTTGTTGTTGTTGTTTTTGTCTGTCTGGTAAAAAGTTTGTTGTTCACGTTATTTCTTCCAAACTAAATTTCGGATCAAGCTGAAATCTCGCACAATTATTTCTTTAGCTGACAACACAAGAAACAATTTAAAAAGATGAACCAATTAGTCTTTGTACCAGACAGACAGACGGAGTGAGTTTATATTAAGCTTTGTAAATAGGACGAGAGTATAGAAACAATAGATAACTCTACAATCTTCCATGTTCATAAGCTCTCCACTAGCAGAGTGGTTACCGTGTTGGCTTGAGAAGGCTTGAGCCGTGAGTTTGAATTGAGGACGTTCCGTACGACAGTTGATGAGATCTTTCGATACATTAATGATTAAGTCAGTCAGTCAAGTGGTATTCTGAAACGTATCTATATCATAAGTGCAATATATCACTCAGTGACTGATTTCTGCACCTATGTATCCATGTATAAAGATATCTCTTAAACCTTCAAACGAATACTTTACGGACGAAATGTATATATGTGTGTGTGTGTCGATGGAGAGGGAGCGTTATAAAACGAGTCGCTCAAAATCAAGTCAAAAGTATATGCCAGAGAAAAAGGACGAAAAAAAAAACAACTAAAAGGAGAGAGAGAGAGAGAGAGAGAAAGAGAGCGAGAGACAGAGAGAGAGAAAGACAGAGAGAGACAGAGAGAGAGACAGACAGAGAGAGACAGAGAGAGAGAGACAGACAGAGAGATAGACAGAGAGAGAGAGAGAGAGAGAGCGGACCCTTGTTTCAGATACTAGATATCACGGTAAAATAGAGTATATTAGGTGACTTGTTTAAGTGTGGCCTATTTATTGAAGTTCTAAAAATATAAAAGAAAAAAAGGTTAGGCTGTTCCATCCTTAATATACAATATATATCCAAGGTACAAGACAACGAGATCTGACGGTGGAAAAAAACTGGGATGAGGATACTCAGAAGAGGCTTGTCTCTTGAGACTAGGACTTTTTTTTCTATTTCCTTATGATATGCAATTTTAACAGGAAAAATAAGATTCCATTATGTAACAACTGATGTGAAAGATCAGGTTTGTAATAAAATTTTTATTGGGTATTCATCTGGTGAAAGGAGAACTGAATTCGTGTAATGTTTGAAGAGCGTCGTTGATGTTTTTTTTATGATTTACAAAATGAATATTTTTAACATACTTTAAAAAAATATTATATTAAGTGGAACTGTATCTAATAGTTAGGATAGATGTCATTAAATGTGTAACAGATCTAGAATAACAATAATAAATCAGTGCGAATATAAATATTTTTACCAATTAACTTTTTTTAGCGCAATTTCATGGTTTTAGCTTTCTAAATGCGCTATGATTCTACCACTTGTCTAAATCACTTAGGAAGGGAAGGAGGAAGGAAGGAAAAGGCAGGGAGGGGGGGGGGCAATTTGAATTCAAGCTACCGTGATCGCTTTTAACATGAATTTTCGTTTACAAAAATGGAACGCCTTGAATTTGAGCTCGGGTGTTCCAGCCTCATCAAGTCAAAGTACTAAACACACTACCAGCAAAGTGCTTACGAAAATTCTCTACACAAAGTACACAGGAGATTACTTATATCATCACATCTGTCTAGTACAATTTCTTTCCCTTATTCAATACCAAACAAATAAAATGAATCCCCAATATTTCATTCACTTATTGATTAATTTGATTTATTAATTCATGTTTTGTTAGGTACAAGAAATGTGGGTGAAATAATGTGTACAAACTTTTATCAGACAGAATGAGTTAATATAAGACTTTGTAAAAACACTGTACATCATACGAGAAATGATCAATACATTCTAGTCTCTTAATTTAGGCTTTCAGCAGTGTCAACAAGAGTTGACAATCCAATTGTCATCAAATAAACATTGGATATGTATACACGTTTTTTTTTCAGCTTGCAAACACTTCATGGTCTCAAAAAGCTGGATGAGTTGCCATGGATTTCAAAAACTGGCTCTAACAATTTTCCTAGAAATTTGACATTTTATGTATTAACTTTGGGAAAACATTACTAGTTAATTGGCTACGCAGAAAAAAACAACAACTCTGGTTTAACCGTTATAATTTATTAGACTATAATTATATTAAAATTAAATCTGTTTTTGAATTGCTTTTTTTTTACTTAAAGCATGCCCCGGTGCCTCATGGTCCAAACATTTTTGTGAGCCAGTGGGAGGAGCTGTCATCTGAGAGAAGCATTCCGTGCTGCCTTGTGTCGATCAATAAACAACTCGAACTCGAGAAGCCTTGATAGATAATAAACATCCAAATTTATTTTACACATCTTTTTTGATGAAAGTTATCATTTAACAACTCTCGTCAGTTTCCTAAGATTAAAATATATCCATCCATCCATCCATCTATCTATGCATCTAGCTATCTACCTATCCTTTAAAAATGAATATTCAAATAATGTAGAATCAAAAGACAACTGTGATGAATTGCACGTGGTATTAAAGGAAATCATATCTTTATTTATATTACAAGCTTACATTCAAATTATTTAATTCTATGATTTGTTATCTATGCATGGTTATAATTAATCTAATTAATTTTCTCTCTCTCTATCTATCCATCCATCCATCTATCTATCCAATAAAGATAAACATTCAAATTATGTAGAATCGAAAGACACCAGTGACTAATTGTAAATAGACTTCAATATTAAAAGGGAACATGGTGCATGGTTATAAGGATTCCCAATTTGGGAGAAGTATATCGATTTCTGCTTGTATGTAAAGTCAACCTTTTAGGCTTATCTTGTTAAGATTTGTTCAATACACCATTTACAAAATGTTCAATGCTAGATTTTTTAGACAAAAAATTTGTTTTAACTTTTTTTTTGAATGCCACCTCTAAAAGCATTGCACCAAATGTCTCAACACTATTCATTATTTCAGCATTCACTTGAAATGACCTGCTGATGAAGTCAGGTGCATTAATTATGGTGTTGATATTTACGTTAAATGTCATATCCTGAAATGAAATGGTACTAAAAGTAGTCTTTAAAGTCACGGCGCTAAAGGTCATCCCATAAAGTCATGCTTGAAATAGTTTTTGAGATACCATGATGCAGCTTTTCACCAGGAACGACATGGCAGCGAATGTCAAATAAACATGAATTTTGCTGAGTTGAGCAGTGTGTAGATCAATATATTAACAGTATTAACACTAGTCTTCTACTTGGGAAGATAGCTCCAGAAATTAGAGTTACTTTCTCCTGAAGATGTCATGAATACCACTAAAAACGGCTGGTTTAGAACTGGGCCCTCATTGTCTGTTAATCCAATGTTTCTGTAATCAACGGTGCGTCCCGAAGAGTCGGTGACTTTGAGGTAAAGGCCGTAATTAGCGAGCGGGAAGAGGGCCCAGATCTCAGCCGCTTGTGTAACATCCAGAACAATCCATCCGCTTTCATCCGGGTCGGTCGTCCTTGTAGCGCCAAGAAAAATGCCCTTAGCACCGCTGTCAGATGTGACTTGTATCTCGTATAGGCTTAGAGTAAACTCCCCTTGATACTGATCTTCACCTGAGGACTCTTTATAAAGATGAAGCTCCGCGGCCTTGACCTGGTCACCTTTAGAGACGGTAAAGTTAAAATAAAAAACGGCATCCGTGTCGTGTCTTGGGTAACGAACCATGTCTGGAACGTTAGGCAAAGCGACTGTGACGTCAGGGGTCCCAGAGTTGGTCTTAGCAGAAGAAAGTGTGCTGCTTAGGTCAAGGTCGTTCCCATTTCTTTCGGCGTTGCTCGCCACATAGAGGTCAAGCATGAAGTTGGTGGCCGAGTCTATAGGTTTAGTTCCGTGCCGTAGTAACTCCAACAGCTTCTGCTTTTGCTGGTCTCCCTTGCGATGTTTGCGACTGTCTGGAATCTGAGGCTGACCTTGATTGTCGTTGTCCTCGTATGAGATATACTTTGAACTGACCAATGTACACAGCAACAGAACCAAGATTCGAGCCATCATGAGACACGCAGGTATTAATTTCACCAAATTTGAAACCTTTCTGAAACGGAAGAATTTAAATTAAAATTTGAGAACAGGATGTCATCAATGTTGCAATAAAGATGGTTTATGGAAACAAATAGGCTACCTTATAAAATGATTTTGTATATGACTCCTCAATAATAATAATAATAATAATAATTAAACTTATAGAGCGCCTTTAACAAACAAAATGTAGTCTGAAGGCGCTGTGATAACATTACAAACATAAACACGAAAGCTAAAATGACAAACTAATCTAATAAAGTTTTGAACAGATGGGCCTTACTGTTCTTCTCGAATGTAGTGAAGCATGTTGTCTGTCTGAGATCGATTGGGAGTGAGTTCCATGTATGTATTTATTCCATATTTAGCGACAGGGGCGGAATGGCTATATGGGCATCTGGGCAAATACCCGGTGGGCCGTTACCCAAATGGGACAGTAGGGCCACCGAAATGGCCTGATCGAAGCCACTATGGCACATTTCAAATTGTTAAAGGTTTTATAATATTCGTATTATATTATTATTTTTATTTGTATTAAAGGCATCCTGAGCGTCGTGTTTAAAAAAAAAACTTTCACAGACATTGCAATGTAATACTATTTTAATCTAACACATTTTCGGAAAATAAAATGTAGGATGTAGACAGTGCTACTAGTAGGCTTCATCTTTTTAGGGCCTACATAATTGCTGATTTAAAAAGACCTATACTGCTTATAAAGATATAGAGTTCACTGTATGCATGCATATCAATACATTATCCAACGTAACAATGATTTTGATGACAGGTACACCTAGAAATGAAAGCCCATCACATGATAGAGAATTTGTGGGCCAGATTTTATAGAAATCCCCGGGCCGATTTTGACACCCAGTCCGCCCCTGTTTAGCGACATCAAACATAACTAACATAAAACGTTTATACAAAATTATATACAACTTACAAAGAACTTTTGCGAAATAAAGATATAATTACAAAATCGCCAGTATGAGAAACAAACTCTTGACATTCGCATTTACTGTACTGGGTGCTATCAACTGAGCAAACCATTCATACTATTATTACACGAAATTTTAGCATTAAATAAAGGATTCATTGTTTTACTTCCAAATCCCTAGTGCTATTAGAGAAGGAATGGGTTGCCTGAGCTAGCCAGGAAAACCAGTGACTTGGCAGAATTTAAGTCATTGGTTAATAGGCATGACTGAATGCATGACGCGTAGGACGTAATCATCTTATTTTTAAAGTAACGTCTGTATTATATAAGATAAGATAATCCATATACGTCAGACTATGTAGAAAATGGGAGATAACTGTAGGAATTTAAGAAGTAAGAAATTGACTAACAAAAATAAAAAAAATATTTTTGTGAATTGCTTTGGCATATTCACAATCGATCTTAAATCAGATCCATACGAAATTGGGCAGTTATACATGAACAGTGAGTTTTTTTTTGTTGTTGTAATGACAGCTTTATTTGTTTGCAGTAGTCTAATACTTGGGGAAATAACTCCACAAATTAGATCGTCTGCAATAATTGTGAATGAACATTTTTTGTTTAGTGCAAACGGTTTGGAGAGTAGGATGAATTGTTTTTAACGCACGCATGCGGAAAGGTTTGTTCATTTGGGAAGTTATATGATGTTTTCCTCATTGAGAGTAGATTAGTTACGTGCGATTATTATTTTCCTCCATTGTGGTGGCTGTATGACACCCTCGTTAACAGTCGGGCATAGAAACAGATGACCTTTACATCCTCTGTCTTATAGATTGCTAGGTCAGAAAGGGATACTTTGCTTTTTATTTTTAATAAATTGAAAAAAAAATCTGAAGCTGATTACAGCCAAATGTGAAATTATTCTTACAGTCACAAAACAGATTAAATCATAATTTAATGTAAAATGTTCAAATATTAACTAAAACTGTATTTTCTCATCTTTAGGTTACGCATCTGTTACCAATGACTCTGGAGATATCATACTAGTCACTGTAAGAGCGAGCACACGAGATTTTTTAAAACTACAATTTAATGAAATCATAAATCATTTTTTTTTCTTTGTGGGAAAGTTACAAACAGCCTAACAGGCCATAATGAAGACTTAGTTAGTCTAAGAGGGCCATAATCAAGACTTCATTAGACTGGGAGAAACAATATTAAGACTCAGAGAGCCATAATTTAGACCACTAGACTAAGATGGCTCAGAACCTTAATCAAGGACACTTGACTAGGAGGACCATAATCACGACTTAACTATTTGACAACTAAGAGTGGTGTAATTAAGATTACACTTGACTAGACTAAGAGAGTTATAATTAGACAGATATGGAGGTAATAAAGACTTCAGAGGACCAGTAAGTTATGTCAAGTCTCTTATGACTCGTTCAGAGGACCAGTAAGTTATGTCAAGTCTCGTACGACTCGTTCAGAGGACCAGTAAGTTATGTCAAGTCTCTAAGAGGACCAGTAAGTTATGTCAAGTCTCTAAGAGGACCAGTAAGTTATGTCAAGTCTCTAAGAGGACCAGTAAGTTATGTCAAGTCTCTAAGAGGACCAGTAAGTTATGTCAAGTCTCTAAGAGGACCAGTAAGTTATGTCAAGTCTCTAAGAGGACCAGTAAGTTATGTCAAGTCTCTAAGAGGACCAGTAAGTTATGTCAAGTCTCTAAGAGGACCAGTAAGTTATGTCAAGTCTCTAAGAGGACCAGTAAGTTATGTCAAGTCTCTAAGAGGACCAGTAAGTTATGTCAAGTCTCTAAGAGGACCAGTAAGTTATGTCAAGTCTCTAAGAGGACCAGTAAGTTATGTCAAGTCTCTAAGAGGACCAGTAAGTTATGTCAAGTCTCTAAGAGGACCAGTAAGTTATGTCAAGTCTCTAAGAGGACCAGTAAGTTATGTCAAGTCTCTAAGAGGACCAGTAAGTTATGTCAAGTCTCTAAGAGGACCAGTAAGTTATGTCAAGTCTCGTACGACTCGTTTGTCTCTAAATGGAAAGTAGCAGATCGAGTAGATTGAGGTTCAAAGTGAGACCAGTTGTTATAGAACACCTCGACCTGTACTAACTTAACCATAATTACTTTGCAACAAAAAAATTACTTACATGATTAACTCTTTCTGCTTGGATGTAGTCAATAATATAACTTTAACACGATTATTTTCCTGAATGCAAGAGTAAAGTCCTCACGCTAAGTAAAACAGTTTTTAAAATGCCGATTTAAACGAATACACAGATGAAGATCGTTGCGCCAAAAAAAAAAAGGCTTCTCTGACCAAGACATCTATTGCCAAGTTTGCGTGGCGTGCTGACGAGGTGACCGAATGACCAGTTATTTGTCAGTAACTATTCACCGTTGAATGGCCAAGCTGGGCAGGTTGGATAACGCTCTAAAAACAACAGTGGACAGCCAATCAGGTGGAACGGGCGACTCTAATGTAATCCTACGTCACGGGTGGTTGGGTGGCGCCCTTGTTGTAGGTTTGATCAAGGTGTTGTGACGGCAGTCCAGTCGTAACACTATTGACAGAGTTGGTTGTAGTCTGAGTCGAACAATGCTATTGTTCCAATGTGTCGAAAGGATAATGGTAAATGGGTCTACCGACATAGATCAAGTTGAAAGGTGTTCTTCATAGGTCTTCCTATGTTATTCATTCCTTAAGATTAGAAGCCAAACACTCCTTGTCTCCGCTTTTTGCTCACATTTTGGCATGTATCTTTTTTTTTTAAACAATTGCATAAATTTGTTAATTTTTTTTTATAGGTGGGAAAATTTTATTTTTCCAAGGATTAGGTAACAGAGTGACATGGGAACATGGGAATATTTTTGCTAAATTAGAAAAAAAAAAATCTTGCCAGCAGTTGAAAAACATGCGTCTTGAGAAATAGAAAGAAGATAGCCCGGGTTATTTTCGATTCTAGACTAGTCTTAGTATTCTAGACGTTGTTATAGGACAAACATGCACATAATTTTATTTATAAAACTAATTTTCTTTATCTTTGAATGGTCTCATACATTTTAAGACTAAGACTCTTTTATTGATCATTATGGAGATTTGTTGTGATTACGAGGACTCTTTTCTCATATAAAGACAACACAACAGAAGCATAACAGACACACCATGAAGAGTACATTCCGTGATTACACACAGGCATCTTGGTCCTTTTCGTGTTTCATGATCAAAGGGTGGCGTTGATAAAGTCTGACCGAGAAAGGATCGAACGAGTTTTTGTAACGCTCTGTTCTTGTCTTGATTGACAGAAGTCGCCCACTTCGAGACGACTTCAAGTAGTTATGATGGAGCGGGTGGCTGTTGTCTTCCAAGATTTTTGCGATTTTTCTTAGACATTTCTGTTCAAAAAGTTCCTTTAAATATGGTAATGTTGTGCAGGTGATTTTTGATGCCCTTTTTATAATGTTTTCTAGGCATGTTAGTAGTTTTAGTACCGTCCATTTACGTTCGGCTTTATCCCTATTTTTTGTGTTCTGTATTCCTACCCTTCCTCCCCGCCCACTAAAACACACACATTGTATAAAGTTATTTATGATGAGCTTTCCGGAATGTCGAAATATAGTTATATGTCCCCCCCCCTTACCTCTTTCCTGTTTAGTGTACACTCTCCCCTGATATGTTCATAATTCAATGTCGTCTGCTCTAACATTAGCTGCAGAACTAATTTTAAAATCTAAAGAGCTCCTAAGAGACGTTGATTACATTTATTCAAGTGATGAATCTGATTGTGTGCATCTAAATAAAAGGGTTTTAATTTCAAGATATCTTTAAGTATTCAGTACAAATACAAGCGTGATAATTTAACACAAAAAATATTTTTATTTCATAATATATTTGTCTATAAATTTTACTTCAACAATTACTTAACGAATAACGGTAGTGAAATACATTTCAAACAATATCTAAGAGTTATATAGAATGTATGAATTTATTTAAAAAAACAACAACAAAAAAATCAAAGGTACATTATAAACGACCGAGAAACAGACCTGATCATTATAGAGTCGGAATAAGTTCAGAGATAGACTAGGTCGACATATGAATATACATAAGACATTGTAATGGTTTTTGTTGTGAAGGAATGTGCGTAAATTACAGAATAAAATAACATAAAAAGTTGCAAGAGAGTCAGCAATGACGAAAGAACTTCTGACAAATGTCTCTATGAATCACTGGTCACTCTAGCGACTTTGAAATGTTAAACCATAAATATTTAATTAGACAATATAACTCAGTAATCATTTACTTCCACTAACTCCATAGGAGTATAATCAATTATAACAACAACAAACATTGAAAGCTTCGCCTTAATCTTAAGATTAATCGCAATGGCGATGTCTTAGATTCCACAGATCATCTTAAGATTAACACAGACAGTAGAGGATGAGAAGTTTCATCGACTGGCGGATGTGTCGAGACATTATGTAAATGAATCAAATGGTTTTATGAGATAATGAGGCTTGGCTTCGAGTCCGAAGGTTAATGAGGAGTGCAGTATTTCCCTAGGCTACGCAGCCCCAGCTGTGACCTACATATTTTGTCACATCCAGGGCAATCATAACCATTGTCTGTGACATATGGCACAATATTGCGCCCATTTGTAAGTATTTAACTTTGTAGAGTGTTGGTGGCTGAGTGGTAGTGTAGATGGGGGTCTCGAGTTCGAATCCAAGCAAAGACTGGGAGTGTTTTTAATTTCGGGATTTTTAAGGCGCCATTAGTCTACCTAACTTTAATGGGTGACTGACGTACACTGGGAAGGTTAAGGCAGTTGGTTGTTGTGCTGGCCACATAACACCATCGTTAACTGTTAGGCGTAGACACAGATTTGCTTTACTTCATATGTCCCAGTAGATTGAAAGTTCTGAAATGGTTAACTTTTTTTTTTCAAAATCGTGTAAGCATATTTTTAATACTGTTTTTAAATCTAACCAATGCTAATTCGGTCATATCATTAGTGTCTCCCTATGGCTACGATTCACTAATAAACGCTTGCTATATAAAACTTTTCTGTTTCAGTATTGTTTATAGAGCTTTTAAATTTAATACCGCCATCTTGTATGCATCAGCCCATGTCAACAATGCTCAGGTCACATGATTAGGCCATAGACGTTAGTATTAAGAAATGAATGATACCTTAAAATCTTGTTCCTTGATTAACAAAGCGTAGTTAATGCCCTTAATAAAATCCAACAGACATATAAACTTGAAAAGACTACCCGGTATTTACAGAAACTATAAAATAATTTCATCATACAAACTACTAACTCATATACATCAGGTACATCTATCATATCGAGATGCATAACGACGTTTACATCAGAATATTACAGAATGGAAATATTTCTTATGTAAATAATGACTGGAATGTAGCAATTGTAAATATAAAAAAAATATTTTGTATGCATAGTTATCTACTCAAGGCAAATTTACTTTTATATATATATATATACATATATATACTTCTTCTTCATTGTTTGAATTGACAAATGAAATATAAAAACGTTTGAATGAGTGGAAATCGACAGGATCTTTTACAAAGTCGCAAAATATAAAATTGTTTAAAAAAATAAGACTATCTATTCTTTGGTGTTATTGTTACACACCAAATGTACGAAACAAGCCAAGCTACAAGAAAATGTACAGACTAATACAAAAATTTGAAATTGGAAAAAAACGAAAAAAAAAATTTTGACTCTATACAGACACATTCTAACGATAGTTCCCTGTTTTTTTTTTTTTTTTTTTTTTTTTATGTTTACAATGACAAATAAACAAGCAAATTAAAGAAAAAAAAACAACAATAACTATCTAGGGAGAACTCTACATATACAGCCATTATCTCTAAATATTGTAAGGTTTATCTCCTTTTTTCTATATCAAACACATTTTTTCTTAATTATTTATGTTTTGATAGGGACAATGAATAATGGTGTAAAGTTTCAACTTCATCTGACAATGGGAAGTGGGAGAAACAACGTGTTCAAAATTTGTACCAGACAGACAGACAGACAGACAGAGTTGATAGACGCTTTGGGTGAATTAATACGAACATGATCTTTACAGTGTTGCAATACGCATTAAAAAACTAGGTTTAAAATTAACGGAATAATCAAAAGTTTCACAAATAATACTAGACACTTCACATTTCGCAGTAGCAGAGAAATGTTATTGAAAGTTACATTTGTGGAAAAAAAAACAACATATAATTGGGGCCGGATTTAAGTAGGCAGAGGTCCCAGGCAGGATTTGTGCGTTTATTATGTGTATAAGGTTTTTTTTTTATCTTTGGAAAGTATAAATAAAATACATTTAATTATTATTAAAAATACAAATAAACAATTGCCATATTTGTGAAGAAAAAAATTCAAAATGCCTTTTTAATTTTTAGATCGATTTCCATGTCTTTTTATATAATTGCAATGCATTTTTTTAAAACTTATATTTTTAGTTTGTGGTTGGAACGAGACCAGTCGTCATAGAAGGCATGTCACAGGCCTGTACAACGTGACACCGAGCTATTGGTCTAAACTGCCCACAGGTTTGAATTCGCAGGTCTATGTTCAGGCCTACTATAGCAAGTGGTCTCGGTACTACCCCAGTCCGGCGGCTCAATCTGCATTGACCCCCACCTTGCGGATGTGTACATGATACATGCAAGCACTAATGTGCCCTCAATCACGCTAATAATAAATACACACATACTCTACTTACATATTTAATACACGCACATGCATAAATATAAAATCTTTGGGTTGGTTATAAACACTTTTTTTTTAAATCAGTGACTTAGACCACGAGACATATATTTCAATGACTGCACAGTCGGCTTTTCTGACGCCAATGACGGTCGATTAATCGGTTTGACCAGCTAGTCCAATAGATTTACTGCTAAGAATTTTACAGCGAGTGGTCATATAATCCAATTACTAGTACAGATAGGAGGTGTGGACGTTCGTTGATAGTGATTAGTGCCAGTTTTTTAACAGTCAACTTCATCGATGTTAATTGCACCATTCGAGAATCAAAACGATCTTCGGTTAAAGTGCACATTTGAGATGTCAAAGAGCTGGTTTGTCCTGTAGTTCTGTGTCCAGTTTGAGACTCCTCTTCTTTCTACATATCCCAACGTTGATACTGAAAGACATACAAATTTAAAAAATATGTTTATTTTTGGATATGAAACTTACAAGGTCTTAATCATAGTGTTCGTGTATAGATTTTTTAAAAAAATCAACCATGTAATTAATTTTTTAATGACTTAAACTTTAACCCAAATACATTGAAGGTCATTGGGTTATTTTTTGCGCTTTGGAGCGGTAAGGGGGGGGGGAGTAGAACACCGTTTAATTGTTGTCACATCTGATATCTCTCATTATTCAAAGATTTATCTCTCGTCATCTTAGCACATTTTCCACATTAAATAAAATGTATTAATTACAGCTAGATGATTAGATGATTAAATAATTGGTTGACTAGCGGCCCCCGAAAGGGGAAAAGAGGCTATTAGATTTGTGTAGTCTGTCTGTCCGTCCGTCGTCCCGTTTAGATTTCAGAAACTAGAAGAGAAAAATTAAAATTGGAAATCATGATATTCAAAGTTCTGATGCAACAGCTACTTTTTTTTAAAAAAAAGAGAACTATTTAATTTAAAAAATTAACTGTGTAATCGTATTTTAAAAAAATACACCACTTTTAAATGAAAAACTTCAGAGGAGGTAAGTTTTTTTTTAAAAAAGATCACAGACTTCTTCATTAATAAATCAAGCTTCATTCATAGATTCGCGCATTGGTTTAAAAAATGCATCTAAGGTCACAATGGAAAAGTATCAATGTATTATTATAAAAAATATTTTAAATTTATTAACTAACTCATGGCATAAAATACCGATTGAATTTATTTGTTTATTATTTTTAGTTTTCGATTTTTAAGTTATATGAACTTTGCTTTAGTTGTAAGTTTAAAAAACGAAATTATTTTATAGTGCGCAGTTTTGACATCTCCACATTTTAAGCTCGACAGTCTAAATAAAACTAAATAGGCCCAGATCTAGATATATTATATATTATAAATGTAATAATAATTTGAACAAAATTTTAATTATTAAGGCAATAACTTATCTTCTGACAGCTTAGGGGTGCAGATTTATTTATTATGCTAACAGTAGTATCACATTAAGAAGTGAATAAGATACGAACAGCATAGTAGGCCTACACCATTACCTGGTACCAAAAATGCCTTTACTGTTCCTGATCAAACATTGGCCTAGGTCTAGTAATTTTAAGATAAAACGTGTAAAATCATACGAATTCTAGTCTAGATCTAGATTCTACACCAATTAGATTCAATGTACTACAATCAGATGTTTGACCTAGAAGAACAACTTACCAAGACTTCCCTCCATCGACATCGTCTGGAGTCTGGGGCAGAGGTTTCCCCGCAGGTTCTGGTAACAGAAACGCCAAGGAGCCCGCTACAACAGACAGCGAACCAAAGACGATCAAGGGTAGAGGTTTGGATATAACCTGAAGGTCCAAGAAAATTGGGGCTAATATACCGCCGATCCTAGCTGACATCGAGGCTACGCCCATACCAATACTCCTGTAGATCATAAGACAATGAAGGAACCGGGTAGACATTTTTTAAAAATAAAAATATGATACAGATCCACAACTACAAGATTAATTTCAAATAAGTTAATAACTAACATCTTCATATTTTTAAATTTAATTACATTCTATTTAGACTTTCAGAAACAAATTATGTGCAAAGAAGAATTAAGGGAGATCATCTTAATCAAAACGTTCTTACAGTACAGTACCGATTGTGTACCTTTAATTTTTCTATGATTTCTAACAATTATTCTTAAAACTGGCTATTGGTTAATCCAGTGTTTTCCCAAACATTTTCCTACCGGGACACGTTCTCATGTTTACAGAACACTTGCTTACGTATCTAAATAGATTAACTCTTTCTCTCCTAACTGACGATACCAACGTTGATTCCACTAGAATGTGGTAAATAATTACGGAGAGAAAGAGTTAATTCATGTGGTGGCCTTATAGTTAATTATTCCAGTACTTCCTGGAACACTTATTTAGACCTCGAGGAACACTATGGTTCCGCGGAACACGATTTGAGAATCACTGGGCTAATCTAAACATTCCCCTTTATTAAACTAACCTGACAACTGTAGGAAACAGTTCAGCTGCCATTAAATAAATAATGGCATACGACGCTGTGATTCCAAACTTCCCAACCATTGCGAAGATAATTTTTACAGTGGCAGTATCTACAATATAGAATGTATTAATGTGCATTACAAAATAATATAAATATTGTTATGGAAATTATTTACTGTACCGGTTGTCGTTCTTATGTTTACGTGTGTCTGTAACTCGTCTGTAAGAATGTGTTCACGAGATGTTTGAGATGTGTGTGTGTTGTGTAGTCGTTCAGTGTATTCAGTGTATACTATACGGACATGGTTTTCGACTATATTGTGTTATTATGTTCATAACAGAAATGTTAGGCAATAAAATCTAGACTAATTATATGTTCGACTTTTAAAACATGTATAATAATTCTAGCCGAGTATGTCCCGCGGCCTGCGGGCCGGGTTTACCCGATTTGTAAAAGAGTTTCGCTCTTTAATAGAGATAAATTTAAGTATTTTATTTTTAGCAATTTAAAATGTACCGTACTAGGGTCTCCTCCAAGATTCAAGGAACATTTGTGCCACGTTTTTATCAAGATTGGTCAAACCGTTTTGGTTTCTATGCGGGACATACATACATACATACATATACTTACATACATACATACATACATACATATACATACATACATACATACATACATACATACAAACATACATACATTCATACATACATACATACATACATACATACATACATACATACATACATTCATACATACATACATACATACATACAAACATACATACGCCTTACATTCTGCTTTATATATTAGATTATATTTGCCAAAACAGAATTTGGATTTAGACCGTGAGCAATTAGTTAAGGAACGTTTCATTGATACGGAACATATAATGTCCCGCCGCTGAGGCAAGAGGAACTAAAGAGTACTCTAGACGCACCCCCTCCATTCTCCCACCCCTCTTTTTTTTCAGCCAGATACGAGGAGACGCCAATCGATTTCCTGCCTTCTGTATAGTAGAAAAGCATGAAATTGCAAGAAGATCAGGGCTTATCATAAGTGTAGCCGATGTTTAATTGCCCAAGGCCTTGAGCAGTCGCACAATTTTTACACCTGGCCTTATATTTAGATGTCCCCCCCTCCCTTTCGAAAAAAAAAAGTTCATGTTTGTATCCTGCGTTATACTTTGAGCGTCATGGTTCATTGTTTCAAGCAGGAATTTCCATATGTTTAGTACAACATAGATCAAGGCTACAAACTTACCGCTGTTGCTGGGTATACATTCGGATAGAATGCAAGCGATGCCTCCCATATACATGGAGATGATTAGTGGCCATCTGCGCCCAACTCTGTTCAGCAGAAGTATGCAAATAGCATAGGCGGGTATCTCAACAGCCCCAGCAATACAAAAATTTACATAAGGGCTGCCTAGAGGAAATAGAAAGGTTATATAGAACAGACAAATTATATGGAAAAGAAAAATTATTTGGAGTAAAGAGATTATATGGAAAAGAAAAATTATTTGGAGTAATTTTTATAACGATAAAGAAAAGTAAAGTTCCCCTATCAGACCTTGCGATCTATAGGGCAGATGATGTTAATGTCATCTGTTTCTTTGGCCAACGGTTAACGAGCAGGGTGTGATGTGTCAAGCACAACGACAAACCGCCTTTACTTTCCCCAACTAAAGTCAGGTACTCATTCGAGTTGGGTGGACTCAGGGGCGCCATACAAATCTCGAAATTCAAAATCCCAGTCTTCACCGAGATTCGAACCCAGGACCCAGGTTCGGAAGCCAAGCGCTTAACCACTCAGCCACCGCGCCCCCAAGAGATTGTATGGAAAAGAAAAATTATTTGGAGTAAAGAGATAATATGGAAAAGACGCTCGATGGCTGAGTAGAAATCCAGATGAAGACTGGGAATTTTGATTTCGGGAACCTAAGGGCGCCTCTGAGACCAGCCGGCTCTAATATTGAGACCTGACATTAGTTGGGAAAAAGAAAAGGCGGTGGGTCGTCGTGCTGGCCACATAACTTCCTCACTAATCGTGGGCCACAGAAACAGATTAGCTTTACGTCAACTGCCCCACATATATTGTCTGAAAGAAGAACTTCACTTTTTTATGAAAAAAAAACAACAAAAGAATATATAAACTAAATAGATGCTATGAAATAAAGAAAAGATTATCTGGAAAAGAGAGATAATATCGTATGTAATTTATCTTGATATCTTTTACCTCTGAGCTATTGCAATATGATTGTAATAAAGTTTTTATATGACAAATAATTGTTCTGTACGGTATAGGCTGTAAAACATTTCGCTGGCAAACTATCAAAATGTGGTCAACAGAAATGGTCAATTTCCTTTACTTCCCTGCTTAAATGTCATATGCTCTTAGAGATAAGGTGACTTATTAAGTCACACAAGATCTTCTTTTACTGGGACTTACATAGTTTGTTCAACCGGCATCTCTCGCCCGCATGGGTCACGTGTTATTGAATTGAAAAGTAGCGCCGCCTTCATTCTAAATTTCTTGATTTTTGTGAAGCATATCTTATCATTCACTATTATTTATTGAAGGGAGAAAACTGAGGCTGAATATTGTTGGGTTAAGAGCCTAGAGTTATATTTCGTTAAATTATAACAATTCGCCCTCACTGAGTAAGACAAACATATCATTTTCCGTTACAATTTTTAAAAAGCAAAACTTTATAAAAGTTTCTTCGAAAAAAAATAATAATATAAGGGGAACAACTGCAGATTTACCGGCATATTTCTCAATACTGTAAGAGCTTTTCTATATTAAACAAATTTAATTACCATTTGTTAATTAATTATTTGGTGTGTTTTTTTCATTCATGTTTTGACAATGTATAATTGTGCAAAATTAATATTAGCTTTGTAAAAAAGATTGCTGAACAGACAAAGGGGGCTAATTGTAATAAAAAAAATATCGAATTTTAAAACCAATTGTCTTGACTTTGTGAAGTATATATTACCGTTTACAATCTTATGGCTTTAAAAAGTTTCTTTGTTTCTTTTTTGTTCCTAAAGTGTTTTTGTATTTATTCTATAAAGTCCAGACGTTCTTTCAAGGCTAAAGACAATTACGTTCATGTGTCGGTGTAGTCGTGGTGAATGTTAGTTAGAGACTTAAACTCTATTAAGTCATTGGTTTTCCTGATTCAATCAAACTGTTCCATGCTCTAATGACACCAAAGAAGAAGGAGCATTTGTAGGGATTAGTTCTAGCATATGGAATAAGAAATGTGCCTTTAACTTTGTCTTTCTGGGTCCTTTATTAGTAATTTATTAGGTTGTGTTGTTATTAATAAGACCAGCAGCAATGTATGCAAGTAAGACCTGGACACTGACTAAGACATCTGAAAATTTACTTAATACTTGGGAAAGAAAATTCTTTTAAAAATCTATGGTGCCATACAGGATGAAACAGGGTGGTGGACAATCACTAACCATGAGATATATCAACTGTATGAAGACCCACCAATAGTGACCGAAATAAAAAAAAAGAACAGACTACGTCGGGCAGGTCACCTTGAAAGAATGTCAGATAAAAGAGGAGCGAAAATCGTATAAAGGCAAACCAAAAGGCAGGCGACCCAAAGGCAGACCCCGAATGCGATGGATTGATGATGTGGAAGCAGATCTGCAACAGCATGGGGTTAGGGCGTGGAGACGAGAGGCCCACAAGAGATCTGAATGGAAGGGTGTGTTGAAGCAGGCCAGAGCCCTCCATGGGCTGTAGCGCCACTAGGATGGATGGATGGATGTGTTGTTATTATGTTTAGTATATTTATTAAGTACCTGCCAGATTCTCGGTGTTAAGTGACAGTCCGTAGTAGACAAGAGAGTTGACTAGCCTGGAAGACAAAGACACTGTCATGTTATTTGTTATTCTGTTCTTTCTTACATAATAAAAGTTATGAAATGATAACAATTTTAATGACAGGAAGAAAGTTAAAAAGTATTGTTTTTATATACTGCCAAATCATCCATGATATAAAAAGTAAAGTAGGCTAAGACGTTGTGTCAAGTAATGTCAATCTGATATAAGACGCTTCGAATAAACCTCCATCCTAAAAAAATCATTCAGGATTGAATGGATGATAAGGACTGAGGCTTAAACCAAGCACCCTCTTGTCGATATACTCAAGCGCTTTACACATACTGAAGCCACCATCTATACCACATAATCGTTAAGACAACTATCAGTATTCGTATTATCATTGTAGATAACAGTAAGAGCGTTAGTCGTTAAGGTTTACCGTTCCAAATCTTGCGATCAATGGGAGAATTGGTTTCTATGGCCGACGAGGTTTACAATGACGTCATGTGGCCAGAACAACTATCAAGAACTTGAAGTTACCCTTTCAGACATTGTGGTCTATAGGGCAGATGATGTAAAGGTCATCTGTTTCTGTGACCCACGGCTAACGAGTGCGTCATGTGGCCAGCACAACGACCAACCGCCTTTACTTTCCCCCTACTACTGTCAGGTATCCATTAGAACTGGTATCACTCAGTTGCGCACAAAGATCCCGAAATTAAAAATCCCAGTCTTTACCAGGATTCGAACCCAGGGCCACCAGTTCGGAAGCCAAGCGCTTTACCGCTCAGCCATCGCGCCTCCACCAAGAACCTTTACTTCCCCGTAAAAGTTGGATGGACTCAGGGACGTCCTTAAAACATTGAGCTCAAATCGAAGTGTACTAGAGACCCATCGGTTCAGGCACCAAGCGTCTTACCACTCAGCCACCATGTTCCAAAGAGCAAACAATGGCTACAAATCCTACAAAATGTTGAGGATGTACGTACCAGTTAAACCAAATATTGAAAGAGAGCTTGGCCATTTTCCACGTGTTGACACAATCAATGAAGTAATAGTTCCGTGTGGAGGCTACTGCTGAATCTTCTTTTAGCGACTTGAAGATGTTCTTGTCTATCTCCACGCCGTTTTCTTTGGCAGCTCGGGTAATGACCTTCTCTGCTTCAACATCCTTACCATGTGAGAGAAGCCATCGTATGGACTCCGGTAAAAACCTACCCAGAAACAAATAATTCAAAACAAAACAAAAATTATTCAAACTAAACCATCGAAGCATGCCTGTCTTAGAAAATTAGAGTAGAGTAGAGTTTTCAAACTATTACATACGTAAGTATCTAGTCTTATCACCAATCTATCGAGTCTGCTAAAGGACACTAGATTATTGATAGTAAAACTGCAGAATCGAATTACACTAGCAAATAAAACTACATAATCGATTCTTACCACCAATACAGGCTAAAAAGAATGACAGGGAATGTGATGGCCATTTCAAGGTATCGCCACTCACGAATCAAGTAAGCCATGCCTGCAAGGGTCATAAAACCGATACTGTAGAAGCTCTGACTGACGAAGCCTGCAAACACCCTGTACCTCGGTCCCACCAGCTCTGTGGCTGCAAACATAAAAAATGCAAATACATCTTTTGACCTAACCTTTACGATTTTTGTTTTAGCCTTAATATTTAGTCGAGTTAAGTATAATCACAGCTACTGGAACGAGGTATAAGCTTGCACCCTATTTTCCGTAATAATTTAGACGAAATACACAAAACTTATCTACCCATAGCTTTTCTATTTAAAACAAAATTAATGAATTATGACTAATTCATGGTTGATTCGTGTTTTTTTTAATTGATTCACGTGTCACTATTGACAATAAATAATTAGCAAGGTTTCAACTTGGATCCGAGATAAGGAAATTGGAGGAAAAAACGTGTACAAGATTTTACCCTGACAGCCAGACGGACAGACAGACGGACTAAGTTATTATATGCTTTTAAATATTATGTATCCTGAATATTGTATCCATAGCATGGTACCGTTGATTAATATTCTGGTGAATGTAATACATTACTTTCCTTCAAAAGCAACCACACACTTATACTAATCAAAACCTTTATTTGAATATTTCTTTTAATGTTTTAATGCAATACAGTTAGGCCTATCTATCTATCTATCTATCTATCTATCTATCTATCTATCTATCTATCTATCTATCTATCTATCTTTCTAGGCTTATTTGTCCATTTTGTCATTCTGGAGTCTCTTTGTCTGTCTGTTTCTTTGTGTCTGTCAATTTTCTTACATAGAGTGTACGCCACAAGGAACGCCCCAGTATGAGCGGCGCCCTGGCAGAAGTACATCGGCAAGAAGACATACATATTAGGGGCGAAGGACGCCACTGTTCCAGCTATAAGAAGCAGCAGGCAGCCTAGAAAGAACATAGGCCTCCGACCAAATCTGAAAGGTTCAAGTCAAATTTACTATAACAAAACAAAATTCTCAGCATTAGATTTCACACAATGAAATAATGATTATTAGTAATGATAATTTAGGCCTATCTATCAAACTAGCTATTCAATGTTTGAAATGTAGTTGGAAATTTGTTTCATCTTAATCCACAGTATTATCCGAAAACTAATTCACATATCTTGCTATGCTTAAAGATAGTAACTATAATAAGCTATCTTGAATAACTTCCGTTTATACGATTTACTTAACTCGAGTGTTTGGCTTAAAATGCAGACTGTTACGGAAAGGTATTTTATATACATAGTGTAGTACACATTTACACAGACCCACATTTTTAGATACATACTTAAACACAAATACCTACATTATGGAAGTTCTAGGTTTACAGTGACGTATTAAAGCTTGTGAGTTTGTATAACTGACCTGTCCGACAGCTGGCCAAAAATAACAGCGCCAGACAATCTTCCAGCAAAGAAGACAGACTTCGAAGTTCGAATCCAGAATTTTTCTCCACACACCAATGAAAACTAATAATGGAAAAAAACAAATGATAAAATTTAATACGATCTGATTTTAATTTATTTGTTCAAACTGTGGTTTTAGCATAGAATGATTTTAAAACGAAGTTCATCCCATTACATCTGATGTAATCGTTTTCGAAAGTCGGTGTCATTATAATGAAATCTTAATATGACCTGGGTCTCATTAGTTGACCTATTTCTCTACTGGATATATAACACAAGAGTTCTAATACTTATTGTATAATTTAATTAGTAAATGTTTGGTTTAATTATTTAGGTAAGTAAATATTTAAGTCCTGCAAAAATGTGCAAGAACCATAACTCCCAGCTCCTATTGTTTCGTTAGTTGTCGTTTTATTAGGGTCCTTGTGGCTGAGTGGTAAAGCTAATGACTGCCGAATCGTGGGCGACCGAGTTCGAATTCCGTTGAAAACTATGAGTGTGAACGTTTGGGATTTTTAGGACACTTCTGAGTCCACTCAACTCTACTGGGGTACCTGGCACACATTTGGGAACTAAGGGCGGTTAGTCCTTCAGCTGTTCACGTGACATCCTTCGTTAGCCTGCAGCTATAGAAACATATTATCTTTACATCATCTGCCCCCATAGATCCCAAGGTCTACACCGGTCACCTTCACTTTATTCAACTATAGAAGATGACCACTAGAACATATAGTTAAAACAAAAAAATTACAAGTGGCTGTAGATGGATGTTTTGACCCCTATCTCTCTCGTGTCCTGCAAGTTGGGCACAGACGTACAAGGCCAGAAGCACGGACTTCCATTATTATATATAATATAAGTTAGTTCTTATTGATTTTCTAAATTTCTATTTGCAAATATATTTTTCAACTTGTTTATACAGGGGTTGGGGAAGACATTATTTTAGTTTAAGCTGTAAAAAAAAAAGAGAGAGCGAGAGAAAGAGAGAGGGATAGAGAAAGGGAGAAAGAGAGAGAGAGAGATAATACTTATTACCTCAGATGTTATTGTCTCCGCGTAATCCGCTTTAGAAAATTCGTATCCATCCTGGCAGGACACGACTCTCTTTGAGCTGTTTGCCATCGAATGCTCACTCAGGTTTCCTTTGTAGCCGCTTCTGTAGCCCGACAGCACCACCTCCAGATCATACTGGTAGCAGGAAGAGCCTTCCGGCAGAAACATCTTAAGCCTGTCTTCCGCAGTTACGTTCTCCAGCGGCGTGCCCGAGAGGTTGAACTCGGACGTTTTGCAGTGGAAAGCAGGGGCGGCCCCGATGAAGACCATGTTCAGAGCGTGCCAGGCGGATACAACAGAGAACATGCAGACCATGAAAAACCTGATCTTCTGGTAACGCCCGAATTCCCCTAACATTTTCATCAGTTCGTCGAAGTGCATTTTATTGCCCTTGTTAGCTTTAGTAATGAGACAAACGGTTATAATGTAGTGAAATACTATAGACAGATTATGTCAGTTTGATAAATGTTTGAAAATTGCTTGCTAAGTGATATACTGGAATGTAGCATATGATATCACAGCAAAATGAGCAGATCATTGGAGCAGATCGATGAAGATTAAATTTTTTGAACCAATTTACTTCTGTTAAAAAAAAATCATAAATGAAAGTTCAGTCCTCTTTTGAAATATTTATTAAAAAACAAAAAAACAACAACTGAGAAACTTTAAAGATGAAAATATTTAAATAAGATTTGACGTCGATAAAATTAAATTTTACTTGCTTATCCCCTCTTGGACCAAATAGTCTCTCAAAATTAGTTTTTCCTTTTATTATCCATACATTTTGTAGATGTATTTTTAAACTGAAAACATGTCATTAAGTTGTAAATCTCAATGGAGCTAGCTGATGATCATTTTTTTTACAACTACAGAAAGAGTTTGAACTAAAACCTCTACAGTTTATATTTAACATAGAACCGAAACAAGGCAAGTGGAAACAACAGATATAAACAGTACTTTCTCTGTCATGTACTATGTTCCATGATCATATATTTATTTAATCAGTGAATTTGTAGTAGATAATGTATTCGATTTTACTAGGACATAGTTGCATAGAGCTTCAAAACATGTCAAATTTTACCATGTTAATATATTAAAAATTAAAAGTTTGGTCTACTACTAAATCCATATTTCTATAGTGCACGCAGACTGGGTAAATCCGCTAGCTGAATGGTTGACACAGACCTATATATATTACATCTAGACTGGAAAACGGAAAAAAAAAAGTTATCCGCGATTGATCAACTCACAGTCCTATATATATATATAGATTGTTATGTATTAATAACAAAACAATGTATTCAAACAAATTCATGAAACAAAGTCATTTCCTGTTAGTTTCCATTGAGATAATGTTTCAAAAATCCTAGATCGAAATAATTCATGTCTATCGATTTTGATCATCTTATGTACATTTATATAGATTAATGACCTAGATCTTTCTAGATTATGTATCTAAAAATTGCAAAATAATAATTATGAGACGAGATTGCTCTTTTTTCGATGTTCAATTACTAGATCTAGATCTATATGTTACATAGTTTAGGGTTGGAAAAAAAAACGTTACTTCTTATAACTACTTTATAAAACAACGTCCTGTTTCAACTTAAAAAAAGAAATTACATTTTTTAGTGTTAAAAGATCTCCATGTCCAGTCTAGATATAATATATATATAAGTCTGTGGGTTGACACTTTTATAAAAATCAGTTATTTTAGATAAAAACTTCATTCTTTCTCGATTCTTTCTCTGCTTTTAGAGATTTATTGTGGTTTTAATTTAACAAACCTATACAAATGTACAAATGCTGTCTCTATCTAAATCTCGACCAAATATTTTCCAAGAGTTCTACAATGAATACAAATAACAGAAAAAATGAAATTGTAGAGATATAAGCAGGGACGTAGCTAGGAATTTGCCATCATTTGGGGGCCTGGAGGGCTTGAACTTTTGAGGGCCCTTGCATTTTGCGTAATATTTAATATTTAATGTAACAATGCGTATTTTGGGGCCCCTTTAAATAAGGGCCTAGGGGGTCATTTTCGAATTTTCTCCACTCCTTCCCCCACCCTAGCTACGCTACTGAATATAAGCCTAATTACGAGTATGACTGTGAGATCGGATTTTTCAATAGTTTTTCTAGCTTCTGATACCCAAATCTTACATGCAGAGATACAGAGGGCTGCCTGGTCGTGTGGTATGCGCGATGGACTGTCGTTCGGTCGTCTAAATGGTGCCGGCTCATACCCTGGCCGCTCCCACAGGGCCGGACTTAAGCCACTGCAACCTAGGCAGCCGCGGTGGACCTCGCTTTTTCATATGCCCCGCGATAATTTATTTATTGCCCTGCCTACTGGACATTGCACAATGTATCAAAGAGTCCTAGTAATCTCCTGAAATTATTAAAATCTCCTGAAAACTCATAAAAAATATTCTGAAAAATAGAGAAAATTATCATTTTGGGGTGCCAATCCTACGCGCGATAAAAAAAAAGGACATTGTCAGCTTTCATTTAATAATTTTTTTTGGTGCAAAAACGAATGTATATTCTAATACAAAATCTTAATTTTGACGTTATGTTTATCCATACCGGGGCGGTCCCTGAGCTCCCATACCCCGATGTCCTGCGGGAACATTTGTTTTTACCCCGCTCCGTCCTGGTTAATTAAGCGAATGTGTGCACTTTTTAATATTCCAGTAATGCTTTTAGAACTAGACTTAGAAGATGATGCGAAATATCGTCCTCAACATTAATTTACTATACTCACAATATAATAATGCCTTACTTTCGGAAATTCCCGAACGCCATAACCCTTTCAAGAACGCGATAACCCTTTCAAGAACTCGATAACCCTTTCAAGAACTCGATAACCCTTTTTAAGAACTCGATAATCCTTTTAAGAACGGGATACTCCTTTCAAGAACGCGACAGTCTTTTCAAAACCTATGTTTGATCTAGACCTAGACCTGATCTACTTACTTTTGTTTTCGTACATTAAAGGAGGTCTGGAAAGAGGCTGAAGGTTTTTAGTATCATATCAATTTGATAGAAGCGGAAGGTTATTTTAGACCTGGGGATTGACTGTTGATTGCTGAACAAACAAAACCCTCAGAAAAAAAAAGATGTAATCAACTAGTGAATATACAGCTGACAGTTTAAGTGCCAAAGTACATGCAAAACCTAAAAAAAATACTCTTCAAGGTGTAAAGTTAGATTTGACTATGTTTGACATTAGAGTCAACAAAGATGATTTTTGTAGTATTTATACTATTCCGAATCGACTACTGCAATGGCGCGCATGCGGGTTAACCCAATGACAATATCGCTAGACTGATGCGAAATCGCAATAGCTCTGGACCGGAAGTTATAGGCTAAGACACGAATCTGCTATAGCTCTCTTGAATAAATCTTATTAACTCGCTATGAGTATATAAAAGGTGGCCCCACTCCACATGGCTCTCATAAAAATACTCAGAAATGACACAAAGATAAAGTCAAATTCCTCGTTCCATGTGCTAGGACAAATTAGTACAAATACTCCTTCTTCCCTAGTGCTATTAGAGCATGGAATGAGTTGCCTGAGCCAGCCAGGAAAGCCAGTGTCTTGGCAGAATTTAAGTCATTGGTTAACATGCATGACTAGATGCATGACGCGGAGGAAGTAATCTTTTTTTTTTCTTTTTTTTTTAAGTCACGTCTGTATTTTATAAGATAAGATGAACTAAATGCTTTTAGTCGCGCCTCGATTTCTATTCCAAACAAAGTTTTGCGGTTCTTCTCAAGATACTGAACTTTTCAGTTTGGAAGTCACGCTCTACTGAGTTCAGATATCTTTACATGCTTCACTAGATAGAACATAAATATTTACTTATGAACAGTTTGATTTTTTAACTTGTATTTCTAGTGTGTCAAAAAAAAATAGAGCAGTGAGATTCATAACAAACGAATATTCACATTTGACTAGAGTAACACCTTTAGTAAAATCACTAAATTTAAAAAGCCTTCTGGAGAGAAGATTTAAAAGTAAAGAAGCAATTATTCATAAAACTCTGAACCATATTCTTCAAAATTAAAAACAATAACAAATAAAATAATAAGAAATACACAAAGATAAAGGTACTTTCCTAGATCCAAATGTTAGGACAAATTTGTACAAACGCTCCTTCTTCCCAAGTGCTAATAGAGCATGGAATGAGTTGCCTGAGCCAGCCAGGTAAACCAATGACTTGGCAGAATTTAAGTAATTTGTTAACATGCATGAATAGATGACCCGGGAACAAGCGTAGGACGTAATCATAACCCTTTCTGGAGTTACGTCTGTATTTTATAAGATAAGACAAGAAAAAAATAAAATATTACAATATCTATTAAAATATACTAACAAAGTCGATTAGGCTATTTTGTTAGTCTTCTTTCCGGAAATTCTAGAAATTATAATTAGATATTAAAGTCTACACATATTTCAACTTGTAAAAATCGCTACTCTGCCACCTACCATATTTTTCAAAAAAGCTCTACAGCAATATTTCTCAGAAAAAATAATATATACCTGTTTAGTTTTTATGCCAATGAAGAAATGTTGTTTTTTTAAATACACGAAATATTATGAAGTATGATGTTCAAATGGATACGAATCTCACTTTAAGTCCAGGCCTCTACGCCGCACGCGTGATATCTGATTACGTCCAAGGCGTGTCTCCTTGAACCGAGTCCATTCATTAGGCAAACGAGTTTTAAGCCCATGAAGATTTGGTCAACAGCCTCTCGATAAAACAAACTTTGGAAAAAATTAGTACTTTGGTTCCATTAACCAGAAGGTGGAAAGATATAAATACAAATGCAAGAACCATTTTGCGGGCGTGCCCTTTGGGAGGGGGGGTGGGGGGTAGATAAGAAGGGAGAGGTTAATCTTAATGATTATATTTAGTCAGGTCTCTCGTATTGACGAAGTATTGATTGACGTATCGATAAAGTATTGGGCGATCGGATTCCAGGTAAAGTTTGCACTATTATGGCTGCACTTTTAAAAAAAAAATGGCTTTATAAAGACAACATTACATTTTAAAAATTGTGATAGCTCTTTGATCGTTGGGGCAGATAACCGTGAATAGCTTCTAAACACCGAGTCCTGTGAATGTTACTTGAATCAAACACAAGCTTTCCCTCCTGATTGATAACATATAGTACGAACGTGTTTTTTTAAAGTTCTAAATTCTAAGAATGGCTAAGAAGTGTTGGCCAACTTATGAATCAGGACTTCATGTTGCTCATTGCATGTATTTCGTATCTCTCGCATGTAGCTGACATTCACAATATATTAAAGTGCTATTGAAAAAAGGATTCCGCAGACATTGGGTCATAAGTTGGAAGCTGTAGATTGGGATTCTGAACTTTAGGTTTCTTAAGACATTTTTGAGTCGTCAAAGCTCTAACAGGGATTTTTAGGACATTCTTGAGTCGTCCCAGCTCTAACAGGGATTTTTAGGACATTCTTGAGTCGTCCCAGC